>NC_038246.2:28874543-29088046 GCF_000004515.6 Glycine max
ACTCCTTAACACCTGAAACATTTGATATCACGAGATCTAGAAGATGAACTAATTTCCATTTTACCTTTAGGTGTAGCAAATGAATTTTTGGACTTAGCTTCATCTTTCGACTTTGTCACAGATTTGTTGTTTTGCTAATTTGACTTCCATGAAGAAGTGAAAGCAAATTCAGACGTACTCTTAGCTTTTAATTGCCTCTCCACTTGAATAGATTTGTGCAACAAGTATTCCATCTCAACATAATGTTGCAACTCTACCACATTGGTTATCTCCTTCTTTAGACCTCCAATGAATCTAACCATAGTTGCCACACAGTCTTCTTCAACATTGGTTTTAATCATGGCTATTTCAAACTCCTTGTAGTAGTCCTCCACACTCATGGAACCTTGAGTTCGAGTTTGCAATTTTTTGTGCAAATCCCTATGATAGTGGCTAGGTACAAATCTTCTTCTCATGACAATCTTTATCTCCTTCCATATACTAATAGGCCTTTTACCATTCCTACGCCTACTATTCATAAGTTAATCCCACCAAATACTAGCATAATTGGTGAATTCAACAACAACTAGTTTAAGCTTTTTTTTTTTCTTAGAATAATTTGATGCAATCCTCCCTAGGAAGAGACCATTCACTAGAGCCATGAGCAAGAGGCTCCAAGAGGATTGGGCTAGAGCTGTTGAAGAAGGCCCTAGGGTTCTCATGAACCTTAGGGTAGATTTTTGAGCCCATGGGCTAAGGTTGGGTCAAATTATCTTTGTACATATTAGATTAGGATGTCATTATATTTGGTCCTTGTATTAAGGGCTCCATAATGTAGGTAAGGTACCCTAGAAATATAGGATTTTTTCAGCCCTTGTATTTTAGGGAACCTAGACTAGTTTTTCTATTAAGGGTAGTTTTGTAATTTCACATGCACAAGGTGAATATTTGATGTGTGTGTTGGGAAATAAATTTAATTGAATTGGTAGAAGCCCAATCCAATTAAATTTTAGCGGGGGAGGTGAGCATTTTCTTACTACACTCCATTGTCACATCATATAGTCACACTTTGTGCATGTTCTTCATGCTTTACATGCCTCATGACACCTATGCACACTTAGTGAAGAATCTTGGAATTGATCTTGGATTAGTGGGCTGAACCATAACTGAAATTCACTAATCATAATTAGTGAAATTTTGGCTCCAAAATTTGGCTCCACAAATTCAATTTCACATTCAAGTGAAATTTGAATTGAAATTCAAATCTCCCTCCAATTTTGTGTGACACTTAGGCTATAAATAGAGGTCATGTGTGTGCATTTTTTCAACTTTGATCATTTGAAAATTAAACTTAAGATTTCAAAGCTCTTTTAGAGCACAAAATTCCGTGCTCTTCTCTTCCTCTCCCTTCATTCATCTTTTTCTTCCTCCAAGTTCTTATCCATGGCCTTCTATGGCGGTGAGCTTCTTCTAGACTCATCTTCTCCTTGAAGTGGCGTCTCCTCTCTCTCTTCCTTCTCCATTCCGCTGCCATTCATCTTCCAAGAAGCAAAGGAATCCATTGATGAAGAAGATCCTAGGCCTACAATCTCCAATGGAGCTTACATCATAATTATGGCAATCAAACACATGTCTGACCTTTCTCTCCCACTCCAAATACAACTCAGTATTGTTTTTACCTTGAAGCGTACGGATTTTCATCTTAATGCTCCCCAAATGATTATCTCTTCTTGGTTCACCTCTTCGCCTTCTTCCATGACTTCTTGCATCTGAATACTCCTCATCATTTTCTTCTTCTGAAGTTTATTGTCTACGACTTCTAGATCTGAATGGAGATTGTAAACTATCTGATCTCAAGTTCAAAGCTTGAAATTGTTCATTAACAGCTTTAACAAACAACTTTAGATCGACTCCTTTTCATGATTAAAATTGCTGCAAGAATTGTATTAGAAGTAATCCTAAATGGACAAATAAATATTCTCACACAAACATTCTCTCATGTGTTTACATTTAATAATTTTTTTTCACTCTTTTTGGATCTTTCCCTCTAATAGTCTCACCGCTCTTGCCTTTTACCACTTAACTTCTCCTTATGAGCCCTTAAGTAAGAACCCTTGGGGTTGATCATACACGACAAGACCTAACAAAGGATCAATGAGAACTTTAGTGAATAAGAACAAACAGAGCACAAGGAACAAGGGATTTAAGAAAAATGTTTTTTTAAGGAGAATGAAACCAATGGAAGATTGATAGAACAAGAAGAAAATAAGACCAATAGTCACAATTTTTTTTTTGGATTTTTTTAAATGGTAAATAAATGTAAAAAGTGCACAATTTTTTTACTTTTTTTTTGCACTTCTTTATTCTTTTGTTTTCATGATTTTTTTTATAATATGTATAAAAAAAGAAGACAAAAAGATATTGATACTAGATAGAATTCAGACAAGAAAGATAGATTCAAAGAAATAGAACAAAGGAAAATGAAACAAAGGAGGAAACACACAAGAAGAAAGAAAACACAGGATATATAACTCCTAATTTAAAGAGCCAAAGCTCTGATACCAAATGATATGAGAACACTCAAGATTGTCTTGAAAACAAGTATAAAAAAAGGAACTTGACCCAAACTGCGACTTGCCGGTAGAACCAAAGTTATCAAAAGAAGCATGACCCTAACTGCGACTTGCCGGTAGAACCAACACTATCAAGTTCTTAACCAAGAACAAAGGAAAAACTCTCACAATAGAGAAACTTTCAAATTTCATTAATATTAAAATTTTTCCTTTAGAGAGTAGAAGAGTTCCTTATTTATAGGCTAATTTCAAAATGCTATAATAAATTCCCACTAATATGCATTTACAAAATGCATCGATAATTGCATGCCACTAAATCAAAATAAATGACAATAAACATAAAAATAAATTCTCACTAGACACTAAATGACCTAGAGCATTCTAGAATGCATTTATTAAGGCTAAGAGAAAATGAAAAGTCACCTGAAAATTCATCCAAAAAAATAGTATGAAAATTACAAATTAAATGACAGAAATTGGACTTAGTTATTATCTAATCGGCCCAATGTTAATAGTCAACCAAAATTGATCAACTTAGCCCATGAATGCTTCTTAGTGATTCTTCAAGTTGGCCTCAATGCATCTTCATCAATTTGTAGGAAAGTGACCCAATTAGGAGTAGCACTTAATTCATATTGGTATTCTTTCTCTTTGATCTTTAGAATCAGGCCTTGCAATGCTTGTTTCATCCTCTTAGTCTTCGACCTTGTCATAGGACCTCCAATCCAATGTAAAAGATCATTAGATGGACTGGTTGCACCTCTATCTATATCCCATGGAGCAACAATTTCACTCAAAACATATATTTTCTCATTTCAGGGCATTCTTGCAAAACCACATAACCTTCAACTTCATTAGGTGATGGAGCCTCTAAACAAAAATATAACAATTAAAGTTTGATATAAGAATTTCAAGATATGCAAATATTGTCATAAAAAAAAGTGTTTGAAGGAGGGGATTCTCAAAATCTAATGAGAAAACCCATTCAAAGCAATTTATTTACACTTAACAGAATGAGCAAGAGTAACATGTTAGAGTTCATACCAGGAGGAGTTATTCTCAAACAAATGCTGCTACAACATTTTCCAAAGCACCTTTCCATAGATTAAAAACAAGAAAGAATTTAAAGTATATCTTAATTCTCGGGACATTGCAAAGGTATATCAGTAATCATTGAAGAAAACAAATAATTATATTTTTCTTAAAGAAAAGGCTAATCTTCTAGTGCTGTATAGTTGAATTCCTAGCTAGTTTATCAAAGGAATATGGGTCGAAGAAGACTGATCCACTAAAGAGAAATTATTCAATGGGGATAAGTTTTTTTTAGTCTTTTAGTAATTCCAATACTTTTGTTTATTTCCCTTATACTTTGTTCTGACTTTAACTTTCATTTCCATCTGATGTTATGTGATCTTTGTTTTGTTCATTGGAACCTGCTATACCTAATACTTTTCTTACTTTTTAGTTAACAATTATAAGTTCATTTTTCACATTGTATCATATCTCTTGACTCTTGGTCCATGCCAGCTCCTACACTCAAGTGACAACATTTTTAGTGAACAAAGTTCAGCCTTTAAAATGTACTAAAATTGATAAAATTCATTGAAGTAACTTCGTGACAGTTATAGGTGAAAATAGGTGAACAACTTTAGGTCTTTAAACTGCAGATTTATAAATTGTTATGGAGACTCATCTACATCCAAAATTATTCTCACTTCTCAATCCTATATTAAACCTGGAAATTGCCACCAAAGCCATACCTTCACAAACCATGTGCAACCTTGGCAACCCCATCGAAATTCCTTTGGTATGCACCAGCCCGTTCTGCTTCTCTTCCTCATTAAACCCACCAGCAATGATGCGAAGCCACACCTGTATCCACTATTGCCACGCTTCTTGGAGCTACCACGATGCTTCTTCAAATGTGTTGTATGCGGTTTGGTGTCAGAATCCTCGCCGCTGTTGTCTGCCTCCCTTTTGACTATGCATGCGAACACCAGCAGTTGCACAAACATCTTGTGGTGCATGTAGTACATTGACACGACGACAACAAAGGCTGCGACGAGCACCACCAAGGCCAAATGCAGCACGTGTGTGTGCATGTATGATCAATCACTCTCTATCTCTCTTAGTTTCTCTGTTGTCCCATATTCCCTTGATAACTTATCCCCATTAGTTCGATAGAGGTTGGGGGTTATGGGTCAATTTCCAATTAGGAATCTTGGATTACTTTTGATGTTTTTTAGGATTGAGTTGGGTATGCCTGGGAGGAGGAGTTAGGGCTAAAGAAGAGGAGAAGGCGAATTGAAAGGATTTTATAAAAAAAACATCATTGAAAGGATTCAATTATTTAGAAAATACCACCGCATGGTGTGTTGTTGGGGGGGGGGTGGGAAGAAAAGAGTGAGAGATGATTGTGGTTAGAGTCATGAACAAAAAGAAGTAGCAACAAATGTTGATGATTAAACAAGAGGAGGAGGAAGAAGAAGCAAAGGATGATGAATAAAAGAGGAATGAACAAAGCAAGGCTCTCATGGTGTTGCTATCTAAAGTGGTGTAACACAACTGTTTGGTTTCGGATGCACACACCAAATAACACAACTCTTTTGCAACTAATCCTCAATGGCTTTCTTTTTTAAAACAAAAATCACTCTTTTGCAACTAACCTTCAATGGATTTTTTTTTTTTTTATAAAAAAAATATCCTTTTGACTGCAACATGAAAAATGTAGGGCACTTGCTATTTACATCTTCATTTTGGCTAACAACCCATTAGTGTGCTCACCTAAGTTCACAATTTGGTCACAAAAAGATTTTTAGAGCTAAACTAGTCAATGAAAGTTTTATTCATTTTTTGTCAAAGAAAGTTTTCATTTGTTACACATATTAGCACTTTTTGGGATGATACAAAATAAGGTTTAAATTGTTTTAAGGTTTCATTTGTCACACTAATTCATCTAAATGCTTAAGTATTTTAAGGTTTAAATTGTCTATAATTATTATATTATCTAGGACTAATTTGTCAATATAATTAAATAAGACTTACAAAATGTGTAACACTATGTTTTTTCACAATATAAGTGAAGTGTTTGATTAACACTACAATAGAAATTAAGTCTAAATTTATGTTTTTAATGAACTAACTAATAAAATGGAATAGACCTATGTGCTTTACATGTTTTAGTGACTATTTGAGAATTGGGCCTTGGTAGTGGGCTTTAAAAAAGTAGCATGAGTTAGTATTATGGGAGAAGTCCATAGTTTTCTTTTAAGACACCCCCAAAGTTTAAAACCTTTAGTCCTCTCTCCCTCTTTCTTTTTCTCATTCTCTCCTCCTTCTCCAAACTTCTTCTCCTCCCTTAAGCTTAACGCTTGAGATTCCTTGACCTAGGAGACTTATCCTCAACCTCTCCAGATCTTGATTATTTATTATTGGATTGGTAACCTCATCTCCTTCTGTGAGGTCTCTTTGTTCCTTTCTTTTCTCTTTTCCTCCTTTTGGATGACACATAGTTTTTTGATGTAGAAATTCTCATGGGTTTCAAATGTTGAGAGCAGGATAACTACTTTTTGCCGAAAATGTGAAAGCTTGGATTTGGAGGATTGAACAAGAAGTAAGGTTTTGGGTTTGTTTCAATTTTGAGCTCTGGGCCTATGAAGAGTTGTTCAACAAAGTTGGGTTTCAAAATTCAAATTCAAATTGAATCAACCACCAAATATTTGGGGGGGTCCATAATAGGAGCTAGGGTTTTGTTTCCTTGCATTTTCGTTCATTAAAATTAAAGCAGTGTATTATGTTTAGCAAAGTGGTGGTGGGAATCCAAGAGGCCATGGAAGATGAACAAGCTCCAATCGTGCTCATATATAATATTAGTGAGGATTTGAAATGAAAATTCCCATATTTATTTATTTTTCTTCACTTCTCTCTCATATATGCTTCAGACTTACTTTTCAAAATTTGAATTTTGAGATGCAATTTTCTATTTCTCGTTCCTATTTTTCTCTCCTCTCTTAAATGCATTTTTTTTTGTTTATAAGAGATATGATATATGAAGAGCATGCAAAGAGTTGGATAATCACGAGATGTGTTTTTGCTCTAATTTTGTTCTCTCTTTTCCAATAAGAATTTTGATTCTATGAAATTGATGTTTGTGTATTCATGATTTGTTTTGTTTAAGGTTTGCAAGATTTTTTTTCTACTACACTGTTATGGTATACTCTTCCTTTTTTTATTACTCTATTCCAATTAGTTTTTAAGTGAAAAAAAAAAACTATTTTGTTGTTGATTTTGTGTAATATGTATGATGCTTTTTTTTAGGAATTTATTGAAATATTTCTTTGAGGCTACCTTAGAAGCAAGTGAGGTGAAGCTCTTTGTGGTTATCATCTAGACAAAAGGTAAGTGTTGAGTTTGATAAGTTGATGTTTTTTATTGCATCATTTTAATGTTGGGTTTATTTTCTCCCCTAGTAAAAGTTTGATTAAAAATTTGTTCTTCTTAATTAAAACTATTCCACCTTTATGCCAATTGTTATCTTCCTGGTTTGATATCCCTCTTAACTATACAAAAAAAAAAGTTATGCAACAACCTTTGTGACAAAACACACCATTAAGCATTTTAGTTTCATGATTTTAGATAAATTAAAGTGTGGGATAGAAGTTGTGTTTTGCCATAAAATAAGTGTTCTAATACCCCCATAAACATGAATCAAAGCTTATAATCAACATCATTGAGTTTATTATTATAGAACTTATTACAATGGGTATAAAACACTCATCATCAACACTAAAGCCTGTTACAACATCCTTCATGTTTCACATGTCTCTTTATCCCCCCCCCCCCCCCCCCCCGGTCTCTCTTCTCTCTCTCTCTCTCTCTCTCTCTATATATATATATATATACACACACACACACACACACACATGAAGACATTAAATTTATTTATATTTTAGCTTTAAAAAATATATTAAAAGAGTTGGTAGGGTTTATATTTATATTTTAAATATTAGAAATGTATTTCTTTTTTGTGTATATAATCTTAGTCTATTTATCAATTAGCAAAATTACATAAATCTTGCCAGGTTTTATATAAATGTATTGTAAACAATTTTTCGTTAAAGTACATGTACAAACATACATATTTGACTAATTATAACTTATACTTGGATTAAAGAAACACTAATAGGTTGTTCTATTCTCTATTTTGGAACATATGATTTGCTGAAAAACGTTGTAGTTGTTGATTCTAAACACTTGTAAAGGTTATAGTATCCATTATATTCATTTAATTCATTATCTTTGTTGATAAATATATATGTGAAAAGTTAAAAAATTGTAAGATTGTGTGTGTGTGTGTACTCCAATCTACTTATGTGTCTCTACTCTTTGAGCATGCCATCTTTTCATATATAAAAAATTATTCAACTCTGAATGAACAATTGGATGCATGAAACTAGATAAAGTAATTAGAAAATACAGTACATTGCTTGCTTAGTTTGAGATCAGTTGTATATGTTGGATTTTTTTTTATAATTCACATAACAGATTTTGCTTTCTAATTTTTGAGTACATATATATTATTAAGTTATGATAATTTAAGTATCTAATCCTCTTGTCTATGTTACATTAAAGCAAGAGGGTTCCAAACAAAGATGAGTCATTCAAGATTAAATGATGATGAACCTATATGTCCAATACCAATATATTTTTACATACCTACTCATTATTACAGTGATTGTGATCATGTCGCTGACAACCCAACAAATGAGGTGTGTGTGTGTGTGTGTGTGTGTGTGTGTATATATATATATTTCAATTTTAAATTTCTTTTTTTCTTTCCATTTTTTCAATACAACTAACTTTTTGTATATATCATCTAAAAATATTTTATCAAGAAAAACAAGTGTATTTCACATGTCAAATGATCTAACTTTTAATTTGTTTGACTGGTTTATAGAAATATTAGGTCAAATTAAGATGTTTGTTAAAAGAGTTTGTTTTACTAACTTATAGGGTAACTGGCTTATAAGTATTAAACTAACTAATCATTTAACAATTTGAATCATAGTATATAATTATGAGTTTCAACTAGAATATGATGCAATTGTACATACGATACATTGAATCCTTAAAGGACACCCAATTATATTTGCACTATTTAAATTTATGTGTTGATTTTCATAAATATATTTTCAAGTATATATATCTTAAAAAAACTTCAATTGCATATTCACATCTATTCACAATTTTACGTGCTTTAATTTTTCTATCAGGGACAAGAAAACACATCTCCTTTAACTATGCATGAAGTCTACACTCATCTAGGAATGGCATGATAACCTTCAATTGTGCAACAATGTAGTGCCCTTTTAGAACTGAAAGTACCATATGATTGCTAGATGAGTGGAGACTTGGTGCATAGTTAAATGAGACGTTTCTTGTACCTAATAAAAAAATAAAGTGAGTAATTTTATGAATAGATGTGAATATACAATTGAAGGTTATATAATGTATATATACTTGAAAAAATACTCATGAAAATTAACATAAAAATTTAAAGTGAACAAATATATAATGGAGTGTCCTTTTATGATTCAGTGTATCATACATGCAATTTTTTCATAGTCTAGTGGAACTCTTAATTATATATTATAATTGAGAATTGTTAATTGACGTTAGTTTAAACTTTATGAGCTAGTTAGCCTATAAGTTAGTAAAACATACTTGTTTAACAAACATCTTAATTTGACCAAATATTTCTATAATTGAGATAAACAAATTAAAAGTTAGATCATTTGACATGTGAAAAACACTCATTTTTCTTGATAAAATATTTTTACATGATATATAAAAAAGTTAATCATAATGGAAAATTTGAAAAAATAAATATATACTCCTCATTTGTTGGGTTGTCAATGGCATAATCACAATCAATGTAATAATGAGTAGGAATGTAAAAGATATTGGTGTTGGACATATAGGTACATCATCATTTGATAATGAATGAATCATCTTTGTTTGGAATTCCTCCTACATTGATGTAACATAGAAAAGGAGATGGGATAGTTAAATCATCAAAACTTCTTAATAATATATATCTACTCATAAATTAGAAAGAAAAATTTGTGTTGTGAATTAAAAAATAATAAAAGCAAGATACAATTGATCTCAAACTAAGCAAATAATGTATTTTATTTTCTATTTACTTTATCTAAATTCATGCATCAAATTATTCATTAATAACTAAACAATGCTTTTTTTTATATTAAGAGATGATGTGCTCGAAGAGGAGAGACATGTAAGTAGATTGGAGGTTACACACACACATATATTATTAAGCTAATAATTGAAGCATAGCATAACATGAAAGTCCTTTTTGTAATCAAAATTTTGTGGAAATGATTATAGTGAAAGAAGAAAAATAAGAAGTGAGGTGAATGATGAATGCATAGTAGAGAAGAAGATGCCAATAAAAGGAATAGAAGGCTTAGTGTCTTGGTAAGTTGTTTTGTCATCAATGCCTTTGGTGTCAACCTCAACCTCAACCTCATAGCACAAAATGACGTCGTTCTAGTCGAAGTGGGGATGAATGAAATGCAGCAAGAAACAAGGGAGTCGAAGCAGCCTGAGTCAGTAAATGAAATGCGTGTTGTTGGGGGGATGGGAAGAAAAAAGTGAGAGATGATTGTGGTTAGAGTCATGAATGAAGAGAAGTAACATCAAATGTTGATGATTAAATAAGAGGAGAAAGAAGTGAAGGATGACGAAGAGAAGAGGAATGAAAAGAGCAAGGCTCTCATGGTGTTGATGTCTAAGGTGGTGCACCACATTTGTTTTGTTTCCACCGAATGATGCTACTCTATTGCAACTAACCCTCGATGGATTTTTTTTTATTTTTAAAATATTCTTTTGACTATAACATAAAAATGTAGGGCACTTGCTATTTAAATCTCTATTTTGGCTAAGTATCCCACTTTACATATAATTTTTTTATGGAAAATTCAGTATTATAAAATAAAGATGGAGGGAAGATGGATTTTAAAATTAAAGTTTAAATAGTAATAAAATAAAGATTGGTTCAAAATAAGATTTTAAAGGCTAACAAATATGGGGGCCTAAAATAAGGATTTAAAATGATATATTTGGTAGAAAAATATAAAGGAAACACTGCTTAAAATAGCACTTTGCACGATGGTTTTGAGGGGCTTTTTACGATGGTTTTCAAGCGTCTTTGAAGTCGTCGTCGTGGAAAGTCACTTTCCATGACGATTCTCAAACCGTGTTAGAATGTTCAATTTTTAAGACGGTTTTGTAAAGAACCATCTTAGAAATTGTTTTCTGAAAAAAAAAAAAGGATGCTTCTAAGACAGTTTTTGTGAAAAAAAAAATCTTAGAAAATAGACTTTCTACAAAGGTTCTCTAAAAAACCGTCTTTGAATGTTTTTTAAATTAAAAAAATGAGGATTCTAAGACGGTTTTCCAAAAATTGTCTTAAAAAATAGACTTTCTAAGTTGGTTCTCTGAATAACTGTCTTAGAATGTCTCATTTTTAAAAAATATTAAAACAATTTGAGGATTCTAAGACGATTTTGCCAAAAACCATCTTAGAAAATAGACTTTGTAAAATGATTCTCTAAATAACTGTCTTAAAATGTCTTTATTTTTTTATAAAAAAAATAGAGGATTCTAAGACGGTTTTGTGAGGAATTGTCTTAGAAAGTGGGGTTTATTGTTTATAAATAAATTAATTAAAAAAATATTTTTATTTGGAAACAAAGTCCAATTTTTTTTGAAATATTAGATAAAAAGAGATAAAAGGAAATGCAATTCTATGGACAAAAGTGATAAATTTACACCTGCTACCTCTACTTCAATTAGTAAATTCAATGTAATAGAAACTACGACAATCAGTAAATTAAAATTAATTCAGATTCTTACCACCACCACTAGCAATCCAAGGAAGTAGAATAAGTGCAAGAAAAATATATGATCTTATAAATGGTAAGTGCCTCTTGAAAGATCAACAAAAAAGGAAATTGAACACGCAAGTCATAAATGGATGATAAGCTCTTTAGCACGGTTAAGAATTGCAGTAACAACAAAGTGCCAATTAATTATTGTCAACAATGCATACAAATAAAAATCCATCCCACAAAGTTGTAACAAGATGATAAAGAAATTCCTCAAAAGACACAGTAATATTTCCCCATTGTACTCTTCAATCCAAGCACCAAACTTGAAATCAACAAAAAATTATATTAGAGGGTTGTCTGGGTTGTCCAGATTGAAATTTTGCATGGATAGGAATGAAACAAAAAATAGGTATTATAGGATTGGGCCTATAAAAATAGAATGAAAAAATTGCAAAGTAGACCCTGCCATATGCTGCCAAAGTCAATAGGCAACAAATTCAACAAATATGCAAACTACAATTGCATTGGCCAAACTTTATAGTCACTAATGTGAAATCACATTAAGAGCATATTGGACAAGAATATTGTAGAAAGAAAAGACAGAAAAAAGAATCTTTTCATCATCTACATAACCATATAACCAGAAGATAAAACCTACATGATAATCATGGATTCAATCCATGCACGTCTGATATTGAAGACTATTCTAGTAGCTGAGCTTTTTATATTACACCAATAACCATTATACGTGATAAGCATAAAACAACAAGAACATATAACTTTAAGAAAAGCACAATAAAAAAGAAGGCACCAGAGGCAATAAGTTTAAGAAATATTTAGTGTGGACTACTACTTACATTTTGCCAAACAAGGAGGTGGAGTAGTCAATCGAGTAGGCCAAGGAGTCAAACCACTTCCTTTTGCTTTGTGCATTTCTGCACAAAACAATAGAATAAATGCTATGTCAGATATTTTATTTTATTTTATAATATACTACCTCTGTGTTCTCCCAAAACACATTTATATGAAGGAAAACTGAATTTCTTCCAATGTTCTTCTCTTGGTCTCAGGAACCCACATTGCTATAAAAATATTGTAAAGGTAGCTACCACTGTGTAGATTGTAAATGTCCTTGTAGATAGACAAGTCAACATTATTATATTGGCATCTCTCACATGCAACAAAATTTCAACTGAACCATCGATTTCATTGATTGTTGCATGAATTATGAACACATTATCCTATTATTTTATATATGTTAAAACTAAGAAAAATTAAAGTATTATTGAATATTATGAATCAAGGTCATGGTAGGTTAGCATACATGTAATTCTGATAACCATCTCATGGACATTATATCTTGCAAAGATCTTCTATTTTTTTTTTTTTTTACATTCTCTTGTCAAGATTAATGTTGGCAGTACTTGAAAAAGATAGTTCTTTTATTTGATGTTGCTCCATTTTTTTTCTACAAAGTAGTTATTTAAAATAAAATTTATACTTTTTTAGCTACATCAATCAAAGAATTAGAATAAACTAACGATTTTGTTTGTTGAATGTTACAAAATGTGTATAATAAAATAAAATAAAAGAAGGAAGTTCATTTTACCCTATCTTGAACTTTGCAAAATCAGGATTGTCTAGGTTGAAATAGATACTTGAAGTTGAGTTGATTCACAACTCATTTGAAAAATAATTATTAAAATATAATTGTTAGTAAATTAAAATTATTATACTAAATAAAATATAAAAAAATTTATTGTAAGCAAAGAGTATGATATAAACTTAAGATAGTAAAGAAACATCTCAAATGAATAAATAAGTATTAAATAAAATAAACATGCTAATATAAAAATAAAGGGATAGTAAATTATGGATGAATTTTTATTAAATGATATTTAAAGATTTTATATATATATATATATATATATATATATATATATATATATATATAACTTAATATAAAAATTAAATTTAAAAAAATAATTTCAATTTTCACATTGAAATGACATATGACAATCGCTTAATGTAAACATTAAGTACAATTTAACCATCCATTTATCTAGTTATCCATATTATTTTTGGGTCAATTATCTCTATATATAAAAAGAAAAGAGACGGAGTAGTAACATATATAAAGTGTAGAATATAAATTTTGTTGAGGATTTTAAATGTGTGAAAGTAATCAAACCTTTGAATTTCTTAACCATGATAGAAGTGATTGCAACTATCTTTGAGCTTTCTTCTTGGATGTTGATTGCTTTTTCAAATTGAATGATATATAAAATGTAAAAGAAAGTGATTATAGAATGTAATATAGAACATTAAAGAATGAAGGTCATGAACATGAGAAGCATTTAGAGGTCAGTGTGATTGAATTGGAATATTTTGATATAGGTTTTATTATGTTGTGAGTAACATTGAGGAAGGAAAGGAAAAGAGAAGTAATATACACAAAAGGAGAATTCTTTCCTTTCTCCAAATCATCATTGCTTACGTGGTAACGTAATAGTGAGAGGCTCAACTATTATATATTATACTTTGAAGGTTCCTATGATAGGTTTGTATGCATCATTTGTTGAGATAATTCTTAAATTATGTATAGTGTATAAGTTCTCTTCTTGTAAAATATCATTGAATTTTGAAATCATATTCCCCCGTATCGCTACATGCAGTGGAGTTTCCTATTGCACTATATTAAAAAGTGCAAATCGGATTAAAATTAAAAACATTAAATGAATTTAATCAATATAAATTTGTTTAAAGTAATTTAATGTACTTTTTTTTTGCATTTTGTGATATGTAATACTAGAGATACTAAATAAAATTATATTTGTAATAGTTAAAGTTGATGTGAAATATATTTTTTATAGACTAATGTGAAAAATAAATAAATTTCAATTTTGTTTAACAAACATATTTTTTTATAGATTAGTTTGAAAACTAATTTTAGATCATGAACTTTGTTGATGTGAAATATTTATTTTTATTTATATTTATAGAGCATAAAATATATTAGAATTTAGAAATTACTAATATGAAAAAAATTGATTGATATATAAAATGTAAAAGAAGATGGTTATAGAATGTAATATAGAACATCATATTATACCATTAACAGGAACCAATACCTTTTCCTCTTGAGATCTGCAAATCAGATTGCAGTTCTTTTTCCCGTTGCAGCTTTTTTTTCGTCTCCAGGTCTTCCTCCCTTGCAGCGATAACCTCCATCACTTTCTCAGCATCGTGCGACTACACCACTTATCTCTATAGCTCTTTGATCTTCCCACTCTTATTTGCACTGTCGCTCCTTAATCTGTCGAGCTCTGTCGTCAGCTTCTTGATCTCCTCCTTCCTCACCATGTTATCACTCTGCCATAGGGAACCACTGTAACATAGTGGTGTCTTCCTTGAGGAGGTTGAAATTGAGGATCATCTCACTAGTGGAGGAGGCTGATTTGGACATGGGATTTGAGTGGTTTGAGTTTGTGAAAGGGTTTGAAGAGTGCTTGAGGTGTTGTAGGGTTTACTTTGAGGCATTTGATGAGAGTTTTCTATGGACAAGCAATGAGAGGTTGTTGCTGGAGAGGGCAACGGGGAAGGCGGTGGTGGACCTAGTGACATGTTTGACGGTGGAGTTGGTGGAGTTGTGAGAGATGGTTGTGCAGTGGGCGAGGAGGATGCATGAACAAGGTTTCAATATGGTAGTTTAACACTACAATAGAAATTAAGTCTAAATTTATGTTGTTTAATGAGCTATCTAATAAAATGGCATAGACATATGTGCTTTATGTGTTTTAGTGAATTTCAGAGAATTGGGCCTTGGTAGTGGGCTTTAAACAGGTAGCACGAGGTAGTATTAATGGAGAAGTCTAGAACTTATTTTTAAGACACTCCCCAAAGTTTAAAAGCTTCGATTCTCTCTCCCTCTTTTTTTTGCTCTCATTCTCTCCTCCCTTAAGCTTAAGGCTTGAGATTCGTACACCTAGGAGACTTATCCTTAACCTTTCTAGATCTTCATTATTTATTATTGGATTAGTAAGCTCATCTCCTTCTTCGTAATCTCTTTGTTCCTTTCTTTTCTATTTTCCTTTCTTTCGGATGACACATAGGTTTTTGATGTAGAGATTCTCATGGATTTCAAATGTTGAAAGTGGGATACCTACTTTTTTGCCGCAAATGTGAAAGTTTGGCTTTGGAGGATTGGACAAGAGGTAGGGCTCTGGACCTATGAAAAGTGGTTCAACAAAGTTGGATTTAAAAATTTTGGGTTTCAAAATTTAAATTCAAATTGAAACTGCCACACAAATATTTAGGGGATCCACGAAAGGAGCTAGGGTTTTGTTTCCTTTTCTTGCATTTTCGTTCTTTAATTTTGAAGTGTTTTGTTTTGCAAAATATGTGGGGGATCCACAAAATTTTGTGTTTTGTTTTGCAAAATGGTGGTGGGAATCAAAGATGCCATGGAAGATGAACAAGCTCCAACCGAGCTCATCTACAAATATTGGTGAGGATTTGAAATGAAAATTCCAATATTTATTTATTTTTCTTCACTTCTCTCTCATATATGCTTCAGAGTTACTTTTCAAAATTTGAATTTTGAGATACAATTTGCTGTTTCTCACTCCTCTTTTTCTCTCATCTCTCTTAAATACATTTTTTAAAAAGGGATATGATATATGAAGAGCATGTAGAGAGTGGGCTAATCACGGATGTGTTTTTTCTTTGATCTTCTTCTCTCCTTTAAAAGAAGCATTTTTATTTCATGAAATTGATGTTGGTGAATTTATGTTTTGTTTTGTTTTAGGTTTGCAAAATGTGTTTTCCACTACACTATTATGGTAGACTCTTCCTCTCTTTATTACTCTGTTCCATTTAGTTTCTTATTTTTTTTTAAAAAAAAAAGACTATTTTGTTGTTGAGTCTATGATATATGTATGATGCTTTTCCTTTTGTTTTTGGAATATATTGAAAGATTTCTATGAGGCTACCTTAGAAGCAAGTGAGATGAAGTGCTTTGTAGTTATCATCTAGACCAAAGGTCAGTGTTGAGTTTGATAAGTTGATGTTTTTTATTGCATCATTTTAAAGTTGGATTTATTTTCTCCCCTAATAAAAGTTTGATTAAAAATTTGTTTTTTAATTAATGCTATTTCACCTTTATCCCAATTGTTATCTTGCTATTTTGATATCCCTCTTAACTATAGAAAAAAAATTATGCAATAACCTTTGACACAAAATACACCACTACGCCTTTTAATTTCATGATTTTAGGAGAACTTTAAAGTGTGGGACAAAATTTGTGTTTTGTCATAAAAATCAAAGTTCTAATACCCCCATAAACATGAATCAAAGCTTAGATTCAACATCATTGAGTTTATTAATATAGAACTTATTACAATTTATATAAAACACTCATCATCAACATAAAGCCTATTACAACATCCTTCATGTTTTAAATCTCTCTCTCACTCACACACATAGATATATATATATATATATTACCTTATTCCCTTGGGCCCTATGCTTCATGTCTAGCCTTTTCCCATCTTTATCCATTTCATAATATATGCTTTTTTATTTATTGATCACTTATGACCTTATATATAGGAAGACATTAAAATTACTTATATTTTACCTTTCAAAAATATTATTAAAAGACTTGGTCAAATTTATATTTATATTTTAAATATTAGAAATATATTTATTTTTTGTATATACAATCTTAGTGTATTTATCAATTAGGAAATTACATAAATCTTGCCAGGTTTTATATGAATGTATAGTAAACAACTTGTCGTTAAAGTACATGTACAAACATACATATTTGATTAATTAGAACTTATACTTGGATTAAAGCAACACTAATAGGTTATTCTATTCTTTGTTTGGGAACTTCTGATTTGCATAAAAACCTTGTAGTTGTTGATTCTAAACACCTTTAAGGGATATAGTATCTTTTATGTTTTTGTAATTCATTATCTTTGTTGATGTGTGTGTGTGTGCAAAGTTAACAAATTGTAATATTATATGTGTGTGTGTGTGTGCATGTGTCCGAAGAAAATTGGCTAAGCAACAATTTGTGGCTATGCCAAGTTTTAGACAGAATGGTAGTCCGCAAAAAATTAGCTAAGTAAAACTTTGTGGCTAAGGCAAATTGAGACAAAGTTTTATTTACCCTTAATGATTCCTTGGGAGTTTCCAAACTAATTTCAAATGCATATCGTTATTCTTTAACAACTAAGGAAATACAAATGGAAACAACTTACATGTGTCGATAAATGGAACCACTAGCCAATAAAAAGACATCTTTAACTTTTAACCATTTATGGCATTTAAAAAAGAAAAAAAATAAAAACAAATAAAAAAATTAAAAATCCAAAAACAAACACAAGTATTGGGTTTCCTCAAAACACAAATTCAACCCAATGGTACTTTGGTCATCTTAAGTCCACAACAAACGTCCATCACAATGGGAAAAGCAGCACACAAAGTATCTTCTAAACTAAAAAACGTAAAGCACCACTTTTTGCCAAAAAAAAGGAAACCTATACGGTGTAATCCCCTACATTGAAGATGGGTTCAAAATGTTGAAAGTAGGAGACTTATTTTTTGCCACAAACATGAAAGTTTGGTTTTGGAGGATGGAACAAGAGGTAGGGTTTTGGGTTTGTTCAAGGTTTTTATTCTATGAAATTGATGTTGGTGCATTTATGTTTTGTTTTGTTTAAGGTTTGCAAGATGTGTTTTCTACTACATTGTTTGTAACACCTTAAATTCCTTTTCGGAAATTTTGCTTCAAAAACTATTTAAATAAGAAATATTGCGAAATATGTGTCATGAACTCTTAATTTCTATTTCTAAGTTGGTGAAATATCTCATCAATTTTCTTTTTATAAATAAGATGAAATAAACAAAGTAAAATAAGCACATTACTTGAAAAGCGATAAGTTTTCACAACACAATTAAATTTGTAAAAAAATGAACGCATATTTATAATATGAAGCCTTTGTACGTAAATAAAGCAAATAAATAGTGTCATACTAGAAGAAATTTGGATAAGCCCAAAGTGTAAAAGTAGTGAAATGATCGATTCACATTTGATACAGCCAAAAGGAAAAAAAAAACATCTTCATAGAAGATCTGGCCCCTCAAAATATATCAAAATATCAAAAAGGATCTAGGATCAAAGCAAATCACTACTAGACTAAAAGTATTGAACTACGCCCAAGATATAAGCACATGAAGGTAATCAATCCTCCTCCTCAGATGAAGGATCTAAATCTCGTTGAAGCTAGCGATTCACTTCCCCCTCCTTGGGCATCATGTCAGTGTGATCTCTCTAATCCTCCTTGGGCATCAAAATATATCAAAACATCATGTACTAACTCGAATCTCCAACTCAGGACACTACCTCTTGCACCAAACCTCATTGGGGTCACTTCGAATTCTTAAGCATCGTGAGGAACTTCCATACCTAGATAAAAACTGATGTCATCAAACCACTCTAGTTATTAGGAAGACGTAAGTCCCCAAGGAATGTATCAGCCCTCACAGTGATCGATAGTGATGGGCGTGGCATCTGGTCTATCTACCGGCCCCCTGTGCACTAGAGTGCGACATATGTAAACTGGTGTGCATGTCTCCTGACACATCTACACTCTTCATGTCTGCCTACTAGGCCAAGATCGTAGGGGGAACAACTCCCTCAATATCTCCTAACCCTGAAAGTTATTGGTTGTAAGGGTGAGTCATCCACTCCTCAAACGCCACAAACAACAAACAACACCATAACATACAATCTACTTAACCACTATGTGTGGCTATCTAAGCAAAAGACACTTTCGTGTCCTCAGCGCGTGCCTATCCCACTTATTTCACAATAGGGCCTAACTATTGCCACTAAGCCTCCTAGGTCATGATGGTCTTACATAATCATGTTCACGTGAATGATAGTTGGGAGTGATCTCCATATACAGATACATCGTACATCAAACCCCAAGCTCTCAACTCAAAAAGTATAGTCTCAAAGCCAGCCTGGAATAACACTAGTGACTACATTAACATTGATTTTTTTATGTTAACTAATGGTTGTTAACACTAGTTTTTGGAAAACTGATGTTAACGTTGCCATGTTAACATCAATAATCCAAAACTGATGTTGTTCTTTCGTATTTATATTAATCTTTTTCCCTCCCTTCCCGCGTTTCAGACCTACTCCCACTCTCATCTCACTCTCAGTCACCACCATGGCGCTTCAAGTCATCAACGTCTTATCTCACTCTCACTCTCAGTTTGACTCTCCCCCATGGTGCCGTCATGTCTCGTCGTCAGTATGTACTCTTAAGTCTTACTTCGATACTCATTGACGAAGGCACCACATAACTATAATGTGTGGAAAGACTCACTGCCTCTGTGGTGGCTTCTAGAAAGGTAAAAGTGTCCTATCAAAAAGTCCAAAAAAGGAAAAAAAAAGCCATAAAGATAGGGTTTTCGACGATTGTTTACAATTGTTTACGACTGCTACTATATGTTCATTATTGTGCTATTTTCATTCATTTTGGTCTTCATTTTCATTTGTTGTGTAGTAACTTTGTTTGTGAATCTTATTGTATGTGTCTGTGATGTTTGATTTTATTTGGAAATGTCATTATAGTGGTCCTGTTGTAATCCTGCTTTGTTTTGTAGCCATTAACTAATAATAAGTTCCTGTGTGAGAATGCAATGAATTGAGAATGCTATCTTGTAGTTTTCAATTCAATCTAGTATTCTATACTGCTGCCATTGTGTGTTCATTATCATGCTACAAAAATTAAAAAAAGGGACCATAATGTTGTTTATGTTTATTACCTTGTAGTTTTTAATTCTATTATGCGTTTTTTTAGGAGAGTATCTATTATGTTAATGAATAAGGATACATTGTTTACACATTAAAATTTATTTAATGTTAATCACTAAATATGCAATATATTTATAATGAAATTTATTTATTATTTATTGTGACCTTCTGCAGTCACAACCAGGCTAGGATCACTAGTTTATAGATTTCTTTTTAGTTCCTTTTGTTGATTGATCAATAGGTTAATTCAGCAATATAGGGTATTATTCTTCTAAACTCGAATGAAGATGTTGTTTTCCTTGCTCTAAGAATATGTTAATGTTGATCAGAATGTAGTCTGTTAGTATACCACTATTTTTAATTAATTTCTTTGTTCATACTTCTTATGCAACTGGGAGTGTAATTGAGAATATTGTATAAGCTTATGGACGCCAAATGAGGCAAATTGCCCAAAAGGGGGCACTTTTGCAAACTTATTCCCGAAATAGGGCCGTTTTAAAACTAATTCCGCAATGGTGCTCTTTTTTACGTAACTAGCATGCAAAAACCATGCAAACCGCCAGCCCTATTGGCGGGTTTGCTGTGGCTGTGACACGTGGCGAAGACGCCACCACCACTGGCGGGTTCGTTGGAGTAGCCAGCCCCATTGGCGATTTTTCCATGCAAGGGGACTAGCTAGTCAAATCGGCGAGTTGCAGGCTAGGGCAGTCAGCTTTTCAGGCTTTTTCAGATGGCAGCCTTTTCAGGTGGCAGGGGCGGGTACAGGGTAAAGGGGAGTAGCCACTGGCATTGGCGAGTTACGCTAAAGGGGACTAGCCAGTGGCTTTGGTGATTTAGGCAAAATGTAAGTAGCCAGTGGCTTTGGCGATTTAGGGCCTTTAAATACGTAACTCGTCTTCACAATTGCTTCGGTGTTTTGAAAACTTGTTGAAACTTGTTTTTCAATGTTTTGAGAACTTACTGAAACCCTCAAAATTTGCCTTCTTGTTTAAATTTGACAGTCTTGAAGGTTCGAAATTCTCAATCAAACAATTCTGCGGCATCAAATCTTTTTTTGAATTAATTTTTTTAGGCTGGAATAAAGTTTGAATGTGAAGTTTTTACTATTTTTTTAATTAAATTAGCTTTATATTCGATATGCTTGTTCGTGTGAGTTAAAAATTTGTGTATGGGTTGAAGTAAAACTGTACTGTGTGTAAAATAAAAAAAAAATTGTCATCATGTTTATTTCAAGAAAATATTTTGAGTCCGAAAAAAATATTTTGAATATGAAGTTTTTAGTATTTTTTAATTAGATTAGGTTGGTGTTGATGCTTTGTTAGTGTGTTAAAATTTGATTAATATTGTACTTTTAACTGTGTTTAAAATAAAAAAAATTTGTAGCATCATATTTATTTGAAGTAAGTATTTTGAGTGTGAAATTTTTTTTAATATGAAGTTGTATTATTTTTTTAATTAGATTAGGTTGATGTTCATGGTTTGTTGGTGTGTGTTAAAAATTAATGAGCGTTCAACTTGAACGGTGTTTAAAATAAATTTTTTTTGGCATTATATTTATTTGAAGTATGTTAGTGCGGAAAAAAATTTCAATATGAAGTGTGTAGTATTTTTTTAATTAGATTAGGTTGGTGTTGATGTTGTGTGCCTTTATAATAATAACTTTGGATGCTTTGTATGTAATTAAAATGTCTACTTTGAAAGTGTTCTTTGATGCTTTGTTCTTCCTTTTTAAATTTATACTTTAAGTTTCTTGCATCATATTTATTTTAATGTATTTGTAGTATTTTTTTAATTACCTTTTTTATTTTGAAGTTATTATTATTAAGATTAATTATTTATAATACTAACTTCGTTCATGGTTTATTTTGCCTTTAAAATTACTACCTTGAAATTGTTCATGTTTTTTAAGTGTCTACCATTATATTTATTTGAAGTTAATAATTTTTTTTAGAATAAAGTTTTAATGTGAAGTTCCAGTAAAGGGAATTTTTGTGATTACATTTTATTATTTAGAATTTATTATGATTAATTATTTAAAATATTGTTTTTGCAGATACATCATGAATTCGGTTATAAAAGTGTTGTATTTAAATGGAAGAGTATATGAAGAGAATGATGGTGTAATATTTGAAGGCAGTAAAAAAGCGATTCAGATTAAACGTGGAATTAGTTTCAATGCTTTGAAGAAAAAATTGGAGAAAAGGTAAAGTTAGAAAATAATGAAATTATTTCTGTTATCAGTTGTAGATTTTTAGTGTCTGGAAAATATGTTGCGTTGCAAATTTGTGATGACGAAGATGTTGAAACCATGCTTGAAAGTTTTCAACAACAAGATCAAATGTTAGTTCCGGAATTGTACATAGAAAAGGATGTGGATGGTGGTTCTATGTTTCATTCTGCAAATTCTCTTACATCATGTGGAAATAATTTATCTAATAATGGGGCGCAACCGCCAAGAAATGTGAGCAATTTACATGGTGATGAAGATGATGGTGATGATGATGATTATTATCTTGTGTCTAACTCATACGTTGAAGAATCTTTAGACGAAGATGATAGTATTGACGGTATATCTGATACAGACGATGAAGTCACCGACATGATTCAACCAGTAAGAATTGTTCACCCAACAGAAGGTATAATTTCCTCTATAAAAAACTAGGTGAATGCATTTATCATTTGATGACAATTGTATTTAATGCTAAATATGTATCATTTGAATTCTTTTTTTGAACTATTAGGTGTACAAGGAATTCAAAATCCATTTTGGAATGATGCTTTGCATTATAATAATACAAAATGGAGTCATCCTGATGAGGAGGACATTTGTGGTTTGGAGATGTCATCGAGTTTTAATGTTGGTCAAGAATTATATGTTGGCATGAATTTTGATAGTAAAGATGCAGTAAAAAATGCATCAAACAATATGTTATGAAGGTGCATCAAAGTTTCAAAGTTGTTGAAAGCAAATCAAACAAGTATGTCGTTTGTTGCTTGAATAAAAGCGCAGAGTGTCCTTGCCCTTTCTATATGATGGCAATTTTATCTAAAAAAACTGATTCATGGAAAGTCACACAATGGGGTGGACCACACACATGTCTCAATATGACCATGACACAAGATCACGAGAAGCTTGATTCAGATTTAATTTCCACTTGTGTAGTAGGTATGCATTTTATGTTCATATTATGCTACTTTTGCGTTAATTGTCATTTAAATTTTGTTATTTTATTGACAGGCATGATCAGAGAAGATCCATCAATAAAGTTTTCTTTGATTCAAGAGAGGATTAATAGTGAATTTTCCTACAAGGTGTCGTACAAAAAAGCTTGGTTGGCGAAGCAAAAAGCCATTGCAATTGAATATGGCGATTGGGAAGAGTCATATGCAAAACTTTCATCGTGGCTAACACACATGCAAAATCATTCTCCTGGATCATATTTTCAAATACTACATGATGATTTTGTTATTGGGAATACGGTTAGTCGCGAACATCGTCAGTTTCATAGAGTGTTTTGGACTTTTGGTCAATGTAAAGAGGCTTTCAAGTATTGTAAGCCAATCATACAAGTTGACGACACACATTTGTACAACAAGTACCGTGGGACCCTCTTAATGGCCACATCACAAGATGGAAATGGTGGTGTCCTTCCTTTAGCATTCGCCGTGGTCGAAGGTGAGACGTTAACAGCGTGGTCATGCTTTTTGGCACACTTGCGTGAACACGTCACAGATAAAAATGGTATTTGTCTCATATATGATCCTCACGCGAGTATAAAGTCTGATGTGGCTAATGAAGCACTTGGTTGGCAACCTCCCCACGATTATCATGTTTATTGCATCTGACACTTAGCAAGCAATTTCAATAATGCCAAACAAAAAGAAATGTTGAAGAAATTGGGTAAGCTTTCATTTATGATGGTCACGTTAATTGAACTTTCATATATACTTAAAATTGTTGTTGCTAACTAATTTCATGCAGGCTACACTCCTTGCAAGCACATTTTTTTTATCAAAATTTAGAAAAATTTCGTCAACTAAGTCCAGCCATAGCAACATGGATTGATCACATTTCAAAGGAAAAATGGACGATGGATTATGATAGAGAAGGACGTCGATATGACCACATGACAACCAACCTCTCAGAATGTATAAATAAAGTTTTGAAGGATTGTTGCAACATACCGATAACAACGTTGGTCAAATCAACATATAGTAGGTGTCGAAAGTACTTTCTTGATCGTGGCCACCAAGCCCAAAGACAATTAAATGAAGGACAAGTATATTGTTCTAAGCTTGTTAAAGAACTTAGAAAAAATAAAAAACAAGCTTGTTCGCACATTGTTCGCGTGTATGATATCCACTCGACAAGGTTTGAAGTAGAGGAGACCTTCAATCCTATAATGCAACATGGCGGACAAAAGTGAGCAGTTAACTTGAATGGTCATTATTGTCAATGCGGAAAGTATTTTGCGCTTCACTATCCATGTTCACACATTATTGTAGCTTGTGGTTACGTGAGCATGAACTACTACCAATATATAGATGTTGTTTACACAAATGAGCATATCTTAAAAGTTTACTCCGCACAATGGTGGCCTCTTAGGAATGAAGTGGCAATTCCTCCTTCTGATGACGCATGGACACTTATCCCTGACCCAACTACAATTCGTGCGAAAGGTCGACCAAAATCAACAAGGATAAGGAATGAGATGGATTGGCTCGAACCATCTGAGCACCGACAAAAATGTAGTAGATGTGGAGCAGAAGGGCACAATAGGCGTCGATGTCCAATGCAATCTGACCATGGGAGTTGTTCATTTAATTGATTTATGTATGTTAGACGAGTGACTTGTATCGGTTTAAATTCTCTTGAATGTATTCAGTTTGTGGTCTTGAATGAAATCGTTAGTTAGTAACATTACTTATTTTGGTTTGTGTAGTGTAGTTTTTTTTGTTAACATTAGTTATTTTGCGACATATTGGCTTGTTTGATTTTTTACGTCTGCATAAGATGGACTTTAAAACTACCTTGCAACAACCTATAGCTTTGATGTTCATCGTTAGTTAGTAACTTTAGTTATTTTCGTTTGTCTACTTTAGTTTTTTTTAACTTTATTTATTATTATAGTTTGATGCGCGACATAAACTGTATCCATTAGTAAGCCTTAATAAACTGCATACGATAGATTAAGTGTAAAATTCAAATGACAAGCATACAACAACAAATTTAAACAGAGACATGAAAATCATTCATTATGATGTCCGTGATGACGTGAGGATGTGCCACATGGTCGATCCCATTTTTGCGCTTAACGATCAAGATTTCTTCTGCCCTGATGTCTCCCCGATTCTACTTGCTCAGCCTTAACAGAAAATTGGTGACGCAAATCAACACCTAGTAAGTCACCCATATTAGGTATTGCTCCAGGTACATTCAATGTGGACCTAATGGGGCGTTAGGTGTTGCAAGTGGGGCATCGTGTTGCTGTGAAGGGGTAATAGTCGGCCATGAAAAATGAGGATGTGTTTCCGCAACACCACCGAACGAATGTTCGCTTGCAGAAGTATCAGTGTGATGACCTTCGAAAGGATACTGATACATCTGTGAAGGATACTGAGAAAATGTTGGTGGCGTGTAATACATTCCATGGCCACGGTCCACCATTTGTTGGGAATATTCTTCCGCTTCAACAACCTCTCTTCGTCTACCTATGCCTTGAGTTTCAACACTTGACTACAGAATGTGAAACTCTTGTGCTGGAAATTGACGCTCTGATGTTGGACCATGTGACACTAGATCAGTGATTCTCTCTTGCTCTTCGGATAAAATCGTTATCTTCTCCACATAAGGCACGAGATCATCAACTGTCCTTGTGTTCCTCCCTTATGGTGACACCATATACTATAATGTCTCTACAACTTCAGCCTGCAATTATTAGGGTGAGGAAATTAATGCTGATGCTTTAAAAAATAATTTGAACATAAATATTCAAAAACAAATAAATACCAATGTAGTTGTGTTTGCATTCTTCGGGTCGACAAACATCTTCATTTTTCGCCTATACCAGACCATGTAGTCGAAGTTAAAACTCAATAGGTCCTCTTGTCAAGGATAAACGTCGACCCTAAACTTAGCTCGATTGTTCCATTGACTGATCATTGGGGCAAACAGTTGTCCCCAATTTTCATCTTGTTTGCCTTTTAGCATTATTGATGCAATCCTCCCTAGGAAGGGACCAATCACTAGAACCATGAGCAAGAGGCTCCAAGAAGATTGGGCTAGAGCTGCTGAAGAAGGCCCTAGGGTTCTCATGAACCTTAGGGTAGATTTCTGAGCCCATGGGCCAAGGTTGGGTCCAATTATCTTTGTACATATTAGACTAGGATGTCATTATATTTGGTCCTTGTATATAGGGCTCCATATTGTAGGTAGGGTACCCTAGAAATATAGGATTTTTCAGCCCTTGTATTTTTGGGCACCTAGACTAGTTTTTGTATTAGGGGTAGTTTTGTAATTTCACATGCACTAAGTGGATATTTGATGTGTGTGGTTGGAAATAAATTTAATTGAATTGGTAGAAGCCCAATCCAATTAAATTTTAGAGGGGGAGGTGAGCATTTGCTTACTACACCCCATTGCCACATCATATAGTCACACTTTGTGCATGTCCTTCATGCTTTTCATGCCTCATGACACCTAAGCACACTTAGTGGAGAATCTTGTAATTGATCTTGGATTAGTGGGCTGAACCATAACTAAAATTCACTAATCATAATTAGTGAAATTTTGGCTCCAAAGTTTGGCTCCACAAATTCAATTTCAAATTCAAGTGAAATTTGAATTTCCCTCCAATTTTGTGTGACACTTAGGCTATAAATAGAGGTCATGTGTGTGTATTTTTTTCAACTTTGATCATTTGAATATTAACTTCAGATTTCAGAGCTCTTTTAGAGCACAAAATTTCGTGCTCTTCTCTCCCTCTCCCTTCATTCACCTCCTTCTTCCTCCAAGCTCTTATCCATGGCCTCCTATGGTGGTGAGCTTCTTCTAGACTCATCTTCTCCTTGAAGTGGCGTCTCCTCTCTCTCTTTCTTCTCCATTCCGCTGCCATTCATCTTCCAAGGAGCAAAGGAATCCATTGATGAAGAAGATCCTAGGCCTACAAGCTCCAATGGAGCTTGCATCATGTGGTATCAAGAGCATCTTCATCTAGGTGATGTTCTTTTGCTTCCTCTATCTTTTTGTTCGGTGAATTCTCTTTAATTCCTTGTTCTTCATCTTATTCTCCATGTATATCCTCCATTGTCTTGTGGTTTGGTGCTGTTTAGAGTAGATTCAAAAGAAATAAACCGATTAAATCTTAGATCTACACTTGTTCTTGCATTTCTATGGTTCAAATTTTGTAGATCTACTCTTGAATCTTGTTTTTGTGTTGATTTTAGGTTCTATCAATTTTCATTCATAATATTCTTGTGCTGAACCTTTAGATCTAAATTTTGTTCCAAAATATTGATTAGAAAAAAAAAACACAAAAATCTAAGTGTAAATCACTTAATCCATGTTGTCTTAGAGTCATGTTTAGTCATAGTAATTGTCACATTATGCTCTAAGTTTGTGTTGAATTTTTATTTTGTTTTTTGAATTCTAGATACATTTTTTCATGTATTCTTGTCATTCTTAGCCTATCTTTTGAATTTTGAGTCTAATTCATGCATGTTATTTAGTTCATAACATGTTCTAAATCAATTCCTAGAAGTAGTCTTGTTGTTGAACTCTTTTTTGTTTTCTAAGATTCCTACATGATGCCTATGATGAAGTTGAGATGTGGTGTTGAGTTGTGGCTGGATTTGTGAATCAAATAAGTCTTAAGCTCTCTTGAATTGTGTTATTCAAGATAATTGAGCATAAGCAAACACAAATTGTAACTATCCAAGCCTTAAGCAACATAAACACTACTCTTGATTTCTAGGTTGAAATCGCTGGTGCAGGCAGCTTGAACATACAAAAGTGTATAAATTACTGGGAATTGGTCACTACGTTTTTTGAGTTGAAACTTTTACTGAATTTTTTAGACATCTGGAGAAAAATTATAAAAAAAGAACCAAGCGATTTGGATTAAAGGAAAAATAAAGAAAAATCTCACAAGTTGGCAGAAAAATCAGTGTCCAGGAAAAAAAAAAAAAGGTGAAAGGAAAGTGTGCTTGTTGTTTTGGCTCAAAATTTGTTCTATAATTGGTGCCTATTTTATACCAATCCTAGTTCTGAAATTTCAATTGAAAATTATTGTGAAAACAAGTGCCAAAACTAGAGGTTTCTTGAGTCGTTTTTGTTTTTTTTTTTTTAGTTTTTCTACTCTACTCTAGAGCCATTCTAGGTTTCTCTTTGAGTCCTAGCTTGCTTTTTTGTGCTTTCCATTGCTTTAATTGTTGAATAATCCTTGGAAATTTGTCTTGTTAAAACTCTATTGGTTTAGCTTTCATTTCATTTTTTTTGTCTTTGGTTATTGCTTGTCTCTTTGTTTCCTTGCTTGTGAGTTGCCATATAGGGAATTGGAAAGGAGGATTGGTGCCATATCTTGAAGAATTTGAGTCAAGAAGCAAGGGGCCAACCACCTTAAGAGCTATTGGACTAAGAAGCACTCCAAATTGAGTGAAACACTAAAGAGAGAATAGCCACCACAATTGAGGACTTTTTTCTTTGTAATTTTGTAATTGGCAATTTGCTTTGCTTTCAAATTTTGTAACAAAAAGGCCTTTCATTGGAAGTAAGTTGGGAGCCTCCGCTAGGTCACCCTACTTCCATTTGTGTGTAATAATTTTAGGCAATTTTCCCTTAGGATAGTGAGTGTTTTGTTGGGAACCTTAAATGAGGTCATCCAAACACTCTTAGGATCCGCCTAGTTTGCATTTCTTGCACTTTAATTTCTTGCTTACTTTCATAGCTTATTTCCTTTACCCTCCATTGTCAAACCGCCTAGATAGCTTTCCTTTTACCAATTAGTTTTTACCTTATCTTTCACACCTTTTTTAGTGTTTATTTTGGCTAGTTTCAACCATAGTTTCTTTTACCTTTTTTTCAAACCCCCAACAAGAAAGAACCATAACTTAGGAACCAACATGAGTCTTCATTCTTCATCTAGTGTTAATGGTGAGGGTTCTACTCCTAAGGACCCCTTGTATAAGATATTAGATGAGTTGAGATCCCTTAAGTTGTGGAAAGAAAAACAAGAGAGAAAAGAAAAAGGTAAAAAAAGAGTGGAAGAAATAAGTCAAGATGAAAGAGAGAAAATAAGAGAGGAAGAAAGAAGAAAAATAATGAAAGAAATGAAAAGAGAAAAACATGCCTCCTATAGTAGTCATGACTCTTGCAAGAGTTTAAGTGAAGAACTTAGCGACTATTATAGAGGGCGTCATAGTTCACATACTAAACATCACTCCCAAAGAAGAGAAAAGGATAGAAGGCCTCAAGAGGTTAACATTAGCCTCCCATATTTCCACGGAAAAGATAATGTTGAGGCCTACTTAGATTGGGAAATGAAGGTTGAACAACTCTTTGCTTGCCATCATATTAGCGAAGAGAGAAAAGTTCCATTGGCTACCCTTAGCTTTCAAGGGTATGCCCTCTATTGGTGGACTTCCCTTGTTAAAGAACGAAGGATTCATGAGGATCCTCCAGTAGAGTATTGGAATGATCTTAAGAGTGCCCTTAGGAAGAGGCACATTCCCTCCTACTATGAAAGGGAGCTTATGGACAAGCTCCAAAGGCTTAGACAAGGGAGTATGAGTGTTGAAGAATATAGACAACAAATGGAACTACTCCTTTTAAGAGCTGGACTTAGGGAGGAGGAAAGAACAAGCATAGCTAGGTTCCTTAGTGGGCTCAATATGGAAGTGAGGGACAAGGTTGAACTCCTTCCATATAGGGACCTAGATGAGCTAGTCCAACTTTGTATAAGAGTGGAGCAACAACTTAAAAGAAAGCCTTCTTCAAAATCTTATGGCTCTCACTCTTATCCAAGGAAGGACCAAGCCCATGGAATTTTAGGGGCTGCACCTTCAAAACCCAAGGAAGATAAGGGTAAAACCATAGAGAAATCCACCCCTAAGACTAGTTCCCGAGCAAGGACTAGCAACATTAAATGCTTCAAATGTCTTGGGAGAGGTCACATTGCCTCACAATGCTCCAAAAAAAACCATGATTATGAGGTGGTCAAGACATTTATAGTAGTAAAGAGGAGACTACTTCCCCTTCCTCTAGTGGAGGTGAAGATGAAGTAAGGGGTGAAGAGTCTAGGGAGGAAGTCTACCCTCATGAAGAAGGTGACCTCTTAATGGTTAGAAGGCTCCTTGGAGGTCAATCTTGTGATTTATCTCAATCCCAAAGAGAGAACATCTTTCATACAAGATGCAAAATTTTAGATAAAACTTGTTCTCTCATTGTGGATAGTGGATCTTGTTGCAATTGTTGTAGCACAAGATTAGTTTCCAAGTTGAACCTCACTATCATTCCCCACCCAAAACCTTATAAACTTCAATGGCTCAATGAGCAAGGGGAAATGATAGTTAACCAACAAGTGAAGGTACCTTTCTCCATTGGGACATATAAGGATGAAGTTAATTGTGATATAGTTCCCATGGAGGCAGGACATATTCTTTTAGGAAGGCCGTGGCAATTTGATAGGAAGATCATTTATAATGGCCTAACTAATGAGATTAGCCTCACCCATCTTGGCACTAAATTTGTGTTGCATCCTCAAACACCTTCACAGGTGGCCAAAGATCAACTAACTATGAAAGATAAGAGGGATGAGGAAGAAAAATTAGAAAAACAAAAGAAAAAGAAGGATAGTAAGGTCTTGTCTTCAAAGGCCAGGGGGAAGGAAAAAGAGGGAAAGGATTCCTCCAAGAAGATTGTTAAGAAGGAAAATCATTTTGCAACAAAAGGTGATATTAAAAGAGCACTCCTTCTTAAACAATCTTTCTACCTTCTCCTATCAAGGGAAACATCCCTTAGCACTGCCACAATTCCTACATTTGAGACCTTACCCCCAAAGGTCCAAGAACTCTTACATGAATTTGGTGATATATTTCCCAAAGAGATACCCCCTAGGCTACCTCCTTTAAGGGGAATAGAACACCAAATAGATTTAGTCCCAGGAGCAAGCCTTCCTAATAGGCCAGCCTATAGGACTAACCCTCAGGAGACTAAGGAGATAGAGTCTCAGGTTAAAGAATTGTTGGAGAAGGGCTGGGTCCAAGAGAGCCTAAGCCCATGTGCTGTGCCAGTGTTGTTGGTGCCCAAAAAGGATGGTACGTGGAGAATGTGTACAGATTGCAGGGCCATCAACAACATCACTGTAAAGTATAGGCACCCCATTCCTAGACTTGATGATCTGCTTGATGAGTTGCATGGTGCCAATATCTTTTCAAAAATTGATCTTAAAAGTGGTTATCACCAAATCAGGATGAAAAAGGGTGATGAGTGGAAAACTGCTTTCAAGACCAAGTTTGGTTTGTATGAATGGCTAGTGATGCCTTTTGGGCTCACTAATGCACCAAGCACCTTTATGAGGCTTATGCATCATGTCTTAAGGGATTTTATAGGTAGATTTGTAGTTGTTTATTTTGATGATATTTTAGTGTATAGTAGGAGCCTAGATGATCACTTAGGACATCTCAGACAAGTTCTTTCAGTCCTTAGGAAAAACACCCTCTATGCAAATATAGAGAAGTGTACCTTTTGTGTAGATAATATAGTTTTCTTAGGTTTTGTAGTTGGTAGAAATGGGGTCCAAGTGGACCCTGATAAAATCAAGGCCATCCAAGAATGGCCCACCCCAAAAAGTGTGGGAGATATTAGGAGCTTCCATGGGTTAGCAAGCTTCTATAGAAGGTTCGTTCCTAATTTCTCTACAATTGCATCACCTCTCAATGAGCTGGTGAAGAAGAATGTGGCATTTACCTGGGGTGAAAAACAAGAGCAAGCCTTTGCTTTGCTCAAAGAAAAGCTTACTAAGGCACCTGTTCTAGCTCTTCCTGACTTTTCTAAAACTTTTGAGTTAGAATGTGATGCCTCTGGAGTGGGAGTTGGAGCTGTATTGTTACAAGGTGGGCACCCTATTGCTTATTTTAGTGAAAAACTTCATAGTGCCACCCTTAACTACCCCACCTATGATAAAGAGCTTTATGCCTTAATAAGAGCCCTCCAAACTTGGGAACATTACCTTGTTTCCAAGGAATTTGTCATTCATAGTGATCATCAATCACTTAAGTACATTAGAGGGCAAAGCAAGTTAAACAAGAGGCATGCAAAATGGGTAGAGTACCTAGAGCAATTTCCATATGTTATCAAATACAAAAAGGGAAAAACAAATGTGGTAGCTGATGCCCTCTCTAGGAGACACACATTGTTTTGCTCCCTAGGAGCTCAAATTTTAGGATTTGATAATATTAGGGACTTGTATGCTTTAGATGAACATTTCTCTCCCATTTATGAGAGTTGTGGGAAAAAGGCCCAAGATGGATTCTATTTGGCTGAGGGGTATTTGTTCAAAGAGGGAAAGCTTTGCATACCCCAAGGATCCATTAGGAAATTACTTGTGAAAGAGAGCCATGAGGGTGGGCTCATGGGCCACTTTGGGATAGACAAGACCCTTGTCTTACTCAAAGAAAAGTTTTATTGGCCCCATATGAAGAAAGATGTCCATAAGCATTGCACTAGGTGTGTGGCTTGTTTACAAGCCAAGTCTAGGGTGATGCCTCATGGGCTATACACACCCTTACCCATCCCATCTGCACCTTGGGTAGACATTAGTATGGACTTTGTCCTTGGGCTTCCTAGAACCCAAAGAGGTGTAGACTCTATCTTTGTGGTGGTGGATAGGTTTAGCAAGATGGCACACTTTATACCATGCCACAAGGTGGATGATGCTTACCACATCTCAAAACTCTTTTTCAGGGAAGTTGTGAGACTCCATGGTTTGCCTAGGACCATTGTGTCAGATAGAGATGCTAAGTTCCTTAGCCACTTCTGGAAAACCTTATGGGCTAAGTTAGGAACTAAACTTCTTTTCTCTACCACTTGTCATCCACAAACTGATGGGCAAACAGAGGTAGTGAATAGGTCTTTATCCACCCTTTTAAGGGCTCTTCTGAAAGGCAACCATAAGTCTTGGGATGAGTATCTTCCTCATGTAGAATTTGCCTACAACAGGGGGGTTCATAGAACCACCAAGCAGTCCCCTTTTGAGGTTGTCTATGGGTTTAATCCCCTAACACCGTTAGACCTCATTCCCCTCCCACTGGACACTTCTTTTATACATAAAGAAGGGGAATCTAGGTCAGAATTTGTAAAGAAGATGCATGAGAGGGTTAAGAACCAAATAGAGAACCAAACAAAGGTGTATTCAACTAAAGGCAATAGAGGAAGAAAAGAGCTAGTTCTTAATGAGGGTGACTGGGTTTCGCTCCATCTTAGGAAGGATAGATTCCCTACTAAAAGGAAATCCAAGCTTAGCCCTAGAGGGGATGGACCTTTTCAGGTTTTGGAGAGGATCAATAACAATGCCTATAGGTTGGACCTCCCAGAAGAGTATGGAGTCAGCACCACTTTTAACATTTCTGATTTAACTCCTTTTGCAGGTGGAGCTGATATTGAGGAGGAGGAACTAACAGATTTGAGGTCAAATCCTCTTCAAGGGGAAGGGGATGATGCAATCCTCCCTAGGAAGGGACCAATCACTAGAACCATGAGCAAGAGGCTCCAAGAAGATTGGGCTAGAGCTGCTGAAGAAGGCCCTAGGGTTCTCATGAACCTTAGGGTAGATTTCTGAGCCCATGGGCCAAGGTTGGGTCCAATTATCTTTGTACATATTAGACTAGGATGTCATTATATTTGGTCCTTGTATATAGGGCTCCATATTGTAGGTAGGGTACCCTAGAAATATAGGATTTTTCAGCCCTTGTATTTTTGGGCACCTAGACTAGTTTTTGTATTAGGGGTAGTTTTGTAATTTCACATGCACTAAGTGGATATTTGATGTGTGTGGTTGGAAATAAATTTAATTGAATTGGTAGAAGCCCAATCCAATTAAATTTTAGAGGGGGAGGTGAGCATTTGCTTACTACACCCCATTGCCACATCATATAGTCACACTTTGTGCATGTCCTTCATGCTTTTCATGCCTCATGACACCTAAGCACACTTAGTGGAGAATCTTGTAATTGATCTTGGATTAGTGGGCTGAACCATAACTAAAATTCACTAATCATAATTAGTGAAATTTTGGCTCCAAAGTTTGGCTCCACAAATTCAATTTCAAATTCAAGTGAAATTTGAATTTCCCTCCAATTTTGTGTGACACTTAGGCTATAAATAGAGGTCATGTGTGTGTATTTTTTTCAACTTTGATCATTTGAATATTAACTTCAGATTTCAGAGCTCTTTTAGAGCACAAAATTTCGTGCTCTTCTCTCCCTCTCCCTTCATTCACCTCCTTCTTCCTCCAAGCTCTTATCCATGGCCTCCTATGGTGGTGAGCTTCTTCTAGACTCATCTTCTCCTTGAAGTGGCGTCTCCTCTCTCTCTTTCTTCTCCATTCCGCTGCCATTCATCTTCCAAGGAGCAAAGGAATCCATTGATGAAGAAGATCCTAGGCCTACAAGCTCCAATGGAGCTTGCATCAATTATCCCATGGATATTCAATGGTTGCGAAGGACACTCAGAAATAGGTTGTTGCATTCCAAATTATCGCAAAACTCTATCGGGTTGGTGCCACTCAACAAATGGAAACAAATGAGTGGCACCACCGTGCACCATGCTACACTTCCAACCAAACAAATTGGAGGCAACGCTGACATCACAATTGTTGTGTAAGGCTCCCACAGAAACTGCATACAACAACACAGTTGTTAATTTTCACTGAAACATGACATATTATTTATTATTTAACCAATACATTACGATCTTCTTACCTCATGTCGTTTTGTGATATCCAATTTGCGACGAAAAACTATGAGATCATCATTACCAATATGTTGATTTCCACGCCGCAACCACCTACAAAAAAATATGAAATCATCATTGCCCACACGTTACATTATTAATTATTTTCAAATGAAATTTAATTTTTTAAACGACTAACCTGTGTCTGAGTGGTTTTTTTTCTATTACGGGAGGAGTCCTCTTTGGAGCCAAAGTCGTGAATCGTTCCCATGCCCACATTTGGATTAAGATGCATATATCTCCGATTGATTTAGTTTTGTAATCGGTGGCGCTGCACATCTCTCTATATAAAAAAGCAAGCATGGCAGGTCTCCATGCATACGTTCTGCACTATCCAAAGTCACGTAAAAATTGCAGGTACCTTAGGGAAACTTTGCTAGTGCTTTTATCAACAAATAGGACACCTCCTATGAATCTAAGGATCCATGCATGGGTAAACCTTTGTAGTTGTTGTACGTCACCGTCATGGTTATTTAATTGCGAAAAATGTTGAGCAGACCAACTTAATTTAACCACACTGCCTTGAAGTTCACCTTCCTGTGGTCTGACTCCTAACAATTCATCACATAAATCAGCCCAATCAAGATTTGTTTGACCAATTAATGGTGCTCCATCAACACGGAGACCTAATAATACAAAGACATCTTGAAGAGTAATCGTACACTCTCCGCATCTTATGTGAAACGTATGTGTTTCGAGTCTCCATCTTTCAATCAAGGCAATAATTAATGCCGCATTTATTTTTAGGTATCCCATCTTCATTATCCAGTAAAAACCACTTTGCCGAAGTAGAGGAATAATTTCCTCTGGTATTTGTTCTTCCCCTTGATACGTGGGGACAACTCGTCTGATGTGTAATTTTCGGTCTTCTTCCCTATTCCAAAGATGTTATGAAACATGCTTAGCTTGCATCCATAATACGTCACCATTAATTGGGCTAGACTTAATTTGTATATTTGATGAACATGATGAGGAAGATGCCATTGATACTGCAAAATAAAATATAATACAATAAATTGACAAAAAAAAATTAGACATTAAAAAAATTAATTAAATATACACACCAAATAATTAAATTTTGAATAAATAACAGAATACATATATTTGAATAACAAAATATATGATACAAATAATAGAATTTAAATATACTCTCCAAATAAATTAAAATACATGCAATAAATTAAAATACTCTACAAATAACAAAATTTAAATTTAAAATACATACATAAATTTAAATAAATTACCAATTTTTTTTTCAATTAACAAAATTTTAATTAAATAACATATATTATACAAATAAATTAAAATAAGTCAAAAAATTACTATGGAAACAAAAATTTAAACAATATATATAACATCAATAATACCATACAAACTAAATAAGTACCATACAAACATTCTAACTAAAAATAAGTACCATACCCATAATAACGTATCATATATTTCAATAAAAACTTAAAATAAGTAAACTAAATAATATTAACATTCAAACTAATTAACATACTAATAACATACAATAACTAAAACTAACGTAATATATAAAATTTAAACTAAACCTAAACTACACAATAACTAAAACTAATTAATATTAACATTCTAACTAATTAACATACTAATAACTTACAATAACTAAAACTAACATAATATATAAAATTTAAACTAAACCTAAACTATACAATAACTAAAACTAATTAATAAGAACTAAAACTAAACTATACAAAATTAATAAGTTACAGTATCTAAAACTATTTCATTATATATAAGAACTAAAACTAAACTATACAAAATTAATTTAACAGAAACATCTAAATAAATAAAAGACACAAAATATTAAATAAATAACTTACTAAGGTTTTGACAAAATGGTAGAACATGAAGGAAAAAAAGATGAAGCTCTCATTCTCGCCACAAAGTTTTCTCCGTCAAAGCTCAAAGCTCACTTTCACTCTCGTTGAAGGGGATTTTATAATCCACCAAGCTTAAATCGCCAGCAGTGATGGCGATATCCAAAGCCCAAGTCAAAGGCTGTTGCTCCCAGCTCCCTGCACCTGCAACCCTACCCCTGTACCTCCTGCACCCCTACCCCTGCGTGCCTGTGACTACTGCCCTTAAGTCGCCAGTCAAACCAGTGGAAGTGGCGACATGCCACGTGTCTCATCTGCAGCGAATGTGCCAGTGGGGTTGGCAGTTTGCGTGGTCTTTGCATGCTGGTTACGTAAAAAAGAGCACCATTGTGGAATTACTTTTAAAACAACCCTATTTCGGGAATAAGTTTGCAAAAGTGCCCCATTTTGGGCAATTTGCCGGCCAAATGAAGAACTCAAATACTTCAATCCATTCGAGCTTCATGGCCCACCATTCAATTTTCATATACAACACCTTGTCCTTTTTGATAATTAATTATTCAATCATATATATACCTCCAATAATTGTTTTTGTGTATTTCTCTCATTCTCTCCATATACCCTGTCATACCCTAATTTTGTCCGGGGACTATTGCTTGATGGCATGCAACCTTTAATTGACCGCTTCAAAGTACTTGGTACCCTTTGTTGCACAATATGTGAAGTCCCGAGACGTGCCGGAAATCCAAAGGAAGCGTTGTTACGCAATCCATGAAATTCCGTAACGCGACGGAAATCAAAAGGAAGTATTGTTACGCAATCCGTGAGTTTTCGTAACTTTTTTCGAAAGCTAAAAAAGAGTAATTACATGATCCGTAAGGTTCTGTAACCTTATGGAAAGAAAATAAGTATCGTTACAAAATTCATAAAGTTTCGTAACGATACGGAAAAAGAATAACCAAAAAGAGTAAAAGGGGGGTGTATTTAGTAAAAAAGGGGTGCAAATAGAAATCAGGCCCACTTGGGCCTTCCAGATTGTTCCTCCAGAAGGTGGTTGCTTCTGGAGGAAGCAACCTGGCTCGCCTGGGCGAGCTGGGTGGCAAGCTCTTCCCCTATTTTGCTATAAATAGGGGGAGGAGTGAAGAAGGAAGGGGTTCAGCCTTCTTGGCACTTCGTATTCACTTGAAATTGCTGAGGAAAATTGTTTCCGTGGAGAAAATCCAAGCCGAGGCGCTTCCGTAACGTTTACGTGGGTAATTACGCGAAGATTTTCAACCGTTCTTCGTCATTCATCGTTCGTTCTTCATTGTTCTTCGATCTTCAACCGATAAGTACCCCTAATCGAGCTTTTCAATTCATTCTATGTACCCGTGGTGGTCCCCATTTGTTTTCTTTTGTACTTTTATTCTCGTTTCATTTACTTTCCGTACCCCCTTTTGACGTGTTTCAATCATTTATTTAAGGCATTTCTCGCCTAATCAAAAAATAATATAAATTTTCACCGATCATTTGATTTGTAATATCCGTTAATTTCTGTTAAAATGAAATTCGACCGTTCGGTCATGCCGTAATCACGTCGGAAATCAAAAAAAGAGGTAAAATAATAATATAATAATAAAAAAATACCTTTTAGTAAAATAAAGCGAAAAAATCAATTGGACGTTTCTCTTTGGGATTTCTCTTTCTTGATTGAATTGACTAATAACTAAAGTGAAACTAAGGTTAAAATCAATTTGCAAAGTCAAGCTCGTCCACAAAAATCACTAAAAAGGATTTGAAAGTTCAATATCTCAGTTGTTCTTACCAAGTAAATGGATCATTTTTAAGGTCCAACGCCTTAAAATGATCACCTTCCAAGTAAAAAGAATCGCTTGATTCACCGTTAGAAAGAACTACGTAGGTTTGATTTCCTCTTCGATGGAGGGTACGTAGGAGCAAGAGCCCTGCTTTTGTCGACCTCAAAAATAAAAAGAAATAAAAGTTTAGGTACACAATTTCACACAATTCTAAAATTAAGGCTGTTGTCCTTTGGGACAAAAGTGAGAGGTGCTAATACCTTCCTCAAACGTAAATACAACTCCCGAATCTGGAATATTCTTCATGACCGGTTTCCTTCGGTTTTTCCGACGTTTTCCACAAATAAACGTTGGTGGCGACTCCGCGCATTTTCCTCACCTCGCTCGCCCACAAAAGGGCATGTTGCGACATACCCTTAGATAATTATAGATCCTAGTTAAGAATAAAAGTTTCTTATTAGAGTCAAACATCTATGCATGATTACTTTAATTAAAAATAATCTTTTTTAAATTTTAAAAATTTTATATTTTAATCTTATCATTCACCATATAATATAATAATTAAATTGTGTTTTGGCATTGAAATATAATAGCAAATATTTATCTAGCATTTTCACAAAGATAAAAAATCTCTCTCGTTGTGTGTGATTAGAAATGATTTAATCAACTAAGGTCAAGACATAACTCCTCAGCATCCTAACTGCATAATAGAGTTGTTCTTCTAGGTCTCCACGCTTTTATCCGATATTAAAGTATGAAATCAACATACACGCGTAGATATCAAACTTGATAGCTTTTGTGTAAGGGTTTTAAGGTTTTCAAATTTATTTTTGAAGTCTATGTTGGACTTAAGAAATAAACACACTAAATTTTGAATAAAGATAAAATAAACTCTAGTCTAACTAAAATAACGAATCTTATTCTTGACAACATTCATTTTTCCCTTTTCTAACAAAAAATGATGGGGGTAGCAACTGGTAATAACTAGTAACCATTAAATTGTAATAATCAGACTTAAAATCAGCTTCCTTCTCATTAAAATCGTGTCTAGTATCTCCTATGGAGTGTTTTTTTTCTTATCAGTTTCTAGCATATTCGTTATTGAGTGACTTTGACATTTTATAGGCACATGTTATGCTTATATTGTTGACAATTAACTTTTAGTGTCTATTTACTTATATGTTTGTCCTAAAAAATTAAAAATGACTTTGACAATTCGAGCATCGTTTGATTTCTTGGTGTGGTTCATTAGTCATTGATTTAAAGAACTTTATATGTTATTCATTTTTGCAGTTACTCCATTTTATACTAGTCTGCTATTACTTTCCTTCTTGGATGGTAAACTTGAGCTTCATACATACACTGATTGACATAGCTCCATGTGGAGCTTATAGGCCTTAGATCTTCTTCATCAATGGAATCCTTTGCTTCTTGAAATTTAATAGCAGTGGAATGGAGAAGGAGAAGAGGTGAGAGGAGGCGTCATCCACTAGGGAATAAGCCATGGAAGGAGGAGCTTCACCACCAGAGAGTGCCTTGGATAAGAAGCTAAGAAAGGAAGCTCCAATGGAGGAAAAGAATGAGATAGAGGTGGAAGGAGCATGAAATTTTGTGCCTCAAATGAGGTGTGAAATTTGAAGCTTAACTCTCAAATGATAAAAGTTGAAAACATACACACAAGGCCTCTATTTATAGCTTAAGTGTCACACAAAATTGGAAGGAAATTTGAATTTCTATTCAAATTTCACTTGAATTCGTGGAACCAAATTTGGAGACAAAATTTCACTAATTATGATTAATGAATTTTAGCTATGGTTCAACCCAGTAATCCAAGATCAAGATTCTCCACTAAGTGTGCTTAGGTATCATGAGTCATGTAAAGCATGAAGGGCATGCACCAAGTGTGACTATATGATGTGGCAATGGGGTGTAACAACCAAATGCTCACCTCCCCCTCTAAAATTTAATTGCATTGGGCTTCTCCCAATTCAATTAAATTTATCTCCCAACACACACATCAAATATTCACTTAATGCATGTGAAATTACATAACTACCCCTGATACAAAAACTAGTCTAGGTGCCCTAAAATACAAGGGCTGAAAAATCCTACATTATTAGAGTACCTTACCTACATTATGGAGCCGTGAATACAAGGCCCAAAATTAATGAAATCCTAATTTAATATGTACAGAGATAAGTGGACTCATACTTAGCCCATGGGCCCAAAATCTACCCTAAGGCTCATAAGAACCCTAGGGCCTTCTCTTGCCTCTCTGGCCTAATCTTCTTGGAGTCTTCTATCCAATGGCCCTTGGGGGTAGAATTGCATCATTCCATCACCCTTGAAAAGGAATTGACCTCAAATCCACAGGTTCTTGAAACTTAGGGATTCTTTCTTCAACACCTGTAAAAAGAATAAAAACATATGTATTAGTGGTGTTGGGTATGTTAGAGTAGGGTAAGGACTGAAAACCCCTTTCCTGACCATCTTCCCATGAGAGAACATGGTTCCTCACCAACTCAATGAGTGGTGCTACAGGTATAGAAAAATATGGGACAAAACTTTTGTAAAAGTTTGTTAAGTCATTGAGCCCCAAATTTCCCTTATACTCGGTGAAGTGGGCCACTCAAGAATGACCTTTATTCTCTTAGGGTCCGCGGGAACCCCTTGATCACTATTTAAAAAGTTAAGGAAATTAATGGAATAAAACATACCTTTTTCTTTATTTTCATGTTGATTATTCCTACAAAAAATTACGACAAACCTAAGGTGTCCCATATGAGCACCTAGGTTTCTATTGAAACCAAAAATAAGAACAAACCTACCCAAGGTTATCAAACTCGAGAGTTTACACAGACTCGTAAGAGTTCCATAGACTCGACTCGTGGACTCAACTCATATACTCCTAAGATTCTATTGCATGTAAAAGTAATAACAAAATATCTATAAATAACATATTAATTAAACATTTCAACAATATAATAAAGCAAAACAGTAAATCATAAAGTTTAGAATATTTAAATAACCAAGTCTAGTAATAATACATCACTACTACATAATAACTTGCGGAGAGGTTATAGTAATGGTAGATCATTCTCGTCAAGGGTTTGATGTTATTAAATGTGATAATTTTGTATTTAAGAATAACACACTAAATGAAGGTATGTTTGTCATACCCTAATTTCGTCCGGGGACCTTTGCTTGATGACATGCGACCATTCTTTGGTCCTTGTGAGGTGCTTGGCACCCATCATTAGGCAATTTATGAAATTCCAGGACATGCCGAAAAACCAAAAAAATGTTGATGCACAATCCGTAAGTTTCCGTGACACATCGGAAATCAAATGGAAGCATCGTTGCATAATTAAGTGAGGTTCCGTAACATTCCGTAAGTCAAAAAGGGGATGATTATGTAATCCGCAAGGTTCCGTAACATTACGGAAAGAAAACAAGTATCGTTACGAAATTCGTAAGTTTCCGTAACTTTACGAAAAAAGAATCACCAAAAAACAGCAGAGGGGGGTGTACTTAGTAAAAATGGGGGTGCAAATAGCACCCATGCCCACTTGGGCCCTCCAGAAGATTCCTCCAGAAGGCGGTTGCTTCTGGAGGAAGCAACCCTGCTCGCCTGGGCGAGCTGGGCGGCAACCACCTCCCCTATTTTGCTATAAATAGGGGAGGAAAGCAAGAAGGAAATGATCCCAGCCCTTTAGGCACTTCTCTCTCTTTGGAATTTGCTTGGAAAAATTGTTTCCGTGAAGAAAATCTAAGCCGAGGCGCTTCCGAAACGTTTCCGTAACGTTTTCCGTGAGGAATCTCGCAAAGGTTTGAACCATTCTTCGACGTTCTTCATTCGTTCTTCATCGTTCTTCGATCTTCAACGGGTAAGTACCTCGAACCAAGCTTTTCGATTCATTCTATGCACCCGTAGTGGTCCACATTGTGTTTCGTGCATTTTGATTCTCATTTTGTTTACTTTTTATACCCCCCTGTTGACGTGCTTAAGCCATTTTACTTAAGTCATTTCTCGCTTAACTTAAAAATAAAATAAATTTCCACCGAACATTTGAATTGCATTATCCGTTAACTTCGGTTAAAATCAATTCCGACCGTTCGGTCGTGCCGTAACCACGTTGGAAATCAAAAAGAGGTAAAAAATAATATAATAATCAAAAAATATCTTTTTAGTGAAATAAAGCGGAAAATCAATCGGACGTTTTCTCTTTGGGATTTCTCATTCTTAATCGAATTGATTAATAACTAAAGTGAAACTAAAGGCTAAAATCAATTCGCCTAGTCAAGCTCGTCCATAAAAATAGGCTTTTGAAGTTTGTCGTTTCATTTCCTCACTAAGTAAAATGGATCATTTTTAAGGTCCAACGCCTTAAAATGATCACCTCTTAAAATAAAAAAGAATCACTTGATAAGAAAGAACTACGTAGGTCTGAGTTCCTCATTGAGGATACGTAGGAGCAAAAGCCCCGCTTTTGTCGACCACCCCAAGAGATCGTTAATGGTCCAATGCCTTAACGTTTCTCTTCTTTCAAAAACAAGAGATCGTTAATGGTCCAATGCCTTAACGTTTCTCTCCTTTCAAAAACAAGAGATCGTTAATGGTCCAACGCCTTAACGTTTCTCCCCTTTCAAAGTCAAAAGATCATTTAATGGTCCAACACCTTAAATGACCTTTTGTTCAATAAAAAACATATTTTGCAAAAAAGACAAAAAACAACTTAACCAAACACTTTGTTCCGAAAGAACTACGTAGGTCTGATTTCCTCATCCCAAATTGAGGAATACGTAGGAGCAAAGGGAAACACCCTTGTCGACCACAAAAAAGGAAAAAATATAAAAAGGGTATAAAGGATATAAGAACATAAAAGGGAACATAAAAATCAAAGTCATGTTTGCACATTCGATTAAAGGCTGCCGTCCCTTGGGACGGGCGTGTGGGGTGCTAATACCTTCCCCGTGCGTAAATACAACTCCCGAACCTTTCACTAAAAAGTTCGTAGATCGCGTCTTTTCCGGTTTTTCCGACGTTTTCCTCAAATAAACGTTGGTGGCGACTCCGCGCGTATTCCTTTCGTGGAACACGCATCCCGCGAGTCACGCGTCGCCCTCCCGCCGAAGGGTAGGTTGCGACAGTTGGCGACTCCGCTGGGGAGTGTTTTTAGAGAGTTAGGCCATTTAATTTTTGTGCAATGTTTTACCGTGACTTACCCCTTTGTTGGTTTCCTTTCATTATGTTCTTGTATATATAAACTCTTTGTGGCTTTTAGTGTGTTTTAGAACGTATGCATGAGGTAAATATTTATTCATTTGATGCACACAAACACTAACACTATTTGCACACACTGTGAGTGAAAAAGGGCCCTATACCCGGGTTCATGGGAACATAAGGAGTGGAGGTGAATCTGTGATCATGCTAGGTCTCCGACTTGCTTGATTACAGTGAACCCTCATCTAGAGCTTTTCTCTTTGAAAACTTATTGTTGCTAGTAGTCCCTACTGCTACAATATGTTCTTCGAAGGGGATGATACCTCTAGAAACCATCAAGAGAGATATGACTACCTTGGGGATTATTGCTAAAAGCTTAGTTAGTTCTCTCCCTTATAGGGGCACGGAGCAAACACGCTGCGTGCCATCTTTCACACTGCCATGCATGAGTATCATATACCCTTTTGCTTATGTTCGGTAAATATTGTCATACTGTGTACATTCCCGCATTGTGTCTTTTGCATAGGCATTGCATATGGGTTCTTCTTGATCCCTACTGTAACAAACCAACGGAGGGTCCGTGTCGCCTTCTTAAAAACGTGCGTTGGGGCATTTTGCTACCCCTAGACGTCGTATCTAAGAAGGGGACAAATTCCCCGGACTCCCGCATTCCTAGATTGCATCTGTGTCATATGCATTCCATCGTGCATTCATCCATCCCACCCATGAGATATCGGAGTTTTGATTTGCACCAGCTTTTGTCTCACTTTAGTAAGCATGGGAACAAATCAATCCGGCAAGAGGTTCTACCAAGTCAAGGTCAAAGGCCCAGATACCACCAGCATCAAGGAATTAGGGCGGTTGATGGAACCCCTCCAAATGCAAGCTTTCCGCAAGACTTACGGGAAGATCTTAGAGTTGACCATAGCAGAGGTGTCCATAGAAGCCATTGCATCACTCACCCAATACTACGACCAGCCTTTGAGATGCTTCACATTCGGAGACTTCCAATTAGTACCAACCATTGAAGAATTTGAGGAAATTCTAGGATGTCCTCTCGGGGGAAGAAAACCATATCTTTCATCCGGGTGTCTCCCCTCTTTGAGCAGAATTGCAATAGTGGTCAAGGATTCAGCAAGAGGTTTGGACCGCATAAAACGGACTCGGAACGGCATAGCGGGCCTACCACGGAAGTACCTAGAAGACAAAGCAAGGGGTATGGCCAATCAAGGAGACTGGGTCCCGTTTATGGATGTGTTAGCTTTGCTAATTTTTGGGGTCGTCCTCTTTCCAAACGTGGATGGTTTGATAGACCTAGCAGCAATCGACGCTTTCCTTGCCTACCACCATAGCAAGGAAAGTCCGGTGGTAGCTGTCTTGGCAGATCTATTTGACACATTTGATCGAAGGTGCGAAAAGAGTAGCGCACGGATCATCTGTTGCTTACCCGCCCTCTGTGTTTGGTTGGTTTCACACTTGTTCCAACAAGACACAAGACATCCATGTCCGCTCCTGAGCCATCGCTTGTGTACTGAAAAAAGGAGAATAAATTGGGACCAGCTCTTGGCCGGGATAGGAGGTAGAACAATCAGTTGGTTCCCCCGATGGAAGGAGGGAAAAGAAGGAGTCCTTTTCTCATGTGGAAGATACCCAAACATTCCGCTGCTAGGAACGAGGGGTTGTATTAACTACAATCCCGCGCTCGCTATAAGACAAATAGGGTACCCCATGAGGGGAGCACCGACGGAAGAAAGCATGTCTCCTTTCCTTGTGAGGGATCTCGGCGCACAAAATTCCAAGACTATACAAAGAATCCATAAGGCATGGGAAACCCCGTTAAGGAAAGATCAAGAGCTTAGAGGTATTCGTAATGGCATCATTGGTGGGTACCACGAATGGCTGAAAGCTCATATACGAGGTTTAGATTGGCTCGCCAAGTTAAAAGTCGTCAGCGAAGAGAGTTTTGAAGCACCGGAAGAGGACGAAGAAGTCCAAACTCTCAAAAGCGAGTTAGGAAAAGCAAAACTTGCCAAGGAGAAGTTCAAGTTGGCCGCTACACACGTTCGGAAGGAGTGTGCCGGGTTACGGGAAGAGAATGCAATTACCGCAAGAGCCCTTGAACAAGAAACCAAGAGGGCTCGCAAGGAAGAGTATGGCCGGAACAAATTTCGCGGAGCTCTATGGGGTAGCAATAGTGAACTCAAGTTGCGAAGGGAAGAAAGAGACCAGTCGCGAGCACATAGCATGGTTCTGAAAGAGGAGTTGATTGCTTGTTCAAGGTCCAAAAGAAGCTTGTCTCAGCGTTTATGCGAGACGGAGACCAACATGCTAGCTATCATCGCCAAGTACCAAGAAGAGTTAGGTCTAGCCGCGGCCCACGAGCATAGGATTGCGGACGAATATGCCCAAGTATACGCGGAAAAAGAGGCTAGAGGAAGGGTGATCGACTCTTTACACCAAGAGGCAACCATGTGGATGGATCGGTTTGCTCTTACCTTGAACGGGAGTCAAGAACTTCCCCGATTGTTAGCCAAGGCCAAGGCGATGGCAGACACCTACTCCGCCCCCGAAGAGATTCATGGGCTTCTCGGCTATTGTCAGCATATGATAGACTTAATGGCCCACATAATTAGAAATCGTTAGGAAACTTGTATGGTCTCTCAGACCTTGACTAGATACGACTTCCTTTTTGAAATAAAATGAGTTGGTCCCATGTTTCTACTCCAAAAAGCTTGTGCAAATCAAGTCACTCCCGCATTTTATCTCTAGCATGCATTGTATGTTGGTCTCGTCCTTTGTCACGGGAAGCCGGAAGGTCCATATCACCTTCTTAATTGTACACATGGGGCACTGCGCCCCCAAATGCGCAAGTAAGAAGAGATAATTTTCCGGGCTCTCGTGTCCGTAAAATGCATTCATATCATGCATCGCATAAGCATCTCTTCATAACATCATAATGGACATATCCTGCATTTGTCCGTTATCATATTCCAGCCTCACATTTTGCATGAGTCATGGCATCATCATGCATATGCGTTCAACAAACTTTTTGATCTGCAAAATTGCATACCATTTGTTTTCATGTTTGCTCATCCTTGCGTTTTCCTCTACAAAACAAAAACAAAGAAGGGGGAAGCGTGAAACTTCACACTACATTCTTAGTTTCATGTGTTAGGAGCCAACCATGTTGGGATCATAAACCCGTTTCACTTAAAAACAAAATAATTGAACATGGTACCTAATGCATGGTTAACTAGGAAATGGTGTTTCTTCGGGCATCTCAATTTCATAATTACATTTTCCGTGCATAAGCTTAAAGTATGCCCGAGTCATTCATCCCTATGAGATGTTGTTGAAGTATTGGCGATCAGAATTTCCATTCCTTGGATTACGGGGTTGAACCAAGCTCAAGCTTTTACAAAAAGGTTCATCAAGTCAAGTTGAAATATGGAAGTAACCGTCTTGCAAAATTGGGGCAAAAGATGAATCGAGTCACATCACTGCTTCGTCTACTGCCAAACATATTTAGGATTATTGATATCCTTGTTACTTCCAGTTTCACCTTGACAAAGATGTCATGGACCATGTTGAAAATCTAAATTGATTCAACCCCATATCCTGCGTAAAAATTCGCAATACTTCGACTGTACATCATTCGCATGCATCCATGCTTTTCATTGGTTGCATTGCTCATTGCATTCTTTCCTTGAAAAATAAAATAAAATAAAATAAAATGAACTTATCAAAAAGAAAAGGACACGCTTTACGGCGCCCTTACCGAACTCGTGCTAGAGCTAGAGTAATGGGTGAAGCGGAGGAGGCCATAAAAGAGCAAAAGGCCACAATGATGAAGGCCATGATGAGCATGAAGAAGATGATGGAAGCCAATGCGGTTATAGTTGTCGCTATTAGCGCTGTCGCTAAAGGTGAACCCGATGCTCCCATCTGGCCTCAAGCAAATGAATCATCCAACCTCAAATATGGTAGGCAAAGATTTGGGAAGTACGGATGACCCCATGATGTGCAAATTCAAAACGAGTACGCTTTCCCATCATATGGCTTGCCTCCCAACTATACACCACCCAATGTGGCATACACTCTCAATAAAAATCTCAATAACTCCACTCCGATACTCATTGAGAACCAATAACCTCATCAGGCACATATCTCTCAAACCATGGGGGAGACACATGAAATTCCCCACCACAATCTAGCTGACTTCGAGCCTTGGCTCGGATATGCCACTGAAGGGCAAGCAGTTGGTGGTATACCCTTTGAAAACACTTTGGAGGGCCCTCAGTTTCGCCCACAACCACAACCATGGCATTTTGCGGTGGGAAGAGCCCCTCCTGCTATGGCCGAAGAGGGAAAGGCGGATCATCTAAAGGAAAGGCTCAGGGCCATTGAAAGAGGTGAAGATTATGCCTTTGCTAAACCTAGAAAAGTTGTTCCTAATACCCAAACATGGTCATTCCCAAGTTCAAGGTGCTGGACTTTGACAAGTACAAGGGGACTACTTGTCTCAAGAACCATCTAAAGATGTATTGTCAGAAGATGGGGGAATACGCAAAAGATGAGGAATTGCTGATACATTCCTTCCAAGAAAGTCTTACTGGGGTAGCTGTTACCTGGTACACTAACTTGGAACCTTCCCGAGTCCATTCTTGGAAGGACCTAATGGTTGCCTTTGTTAGGCAGTATCAGTACAATTTTGATATGGTTCCGGATAGGATGCAACTATAGAACATGTGCAAAAAGGGGGACGGATCATTCAAAGAACACGCCCAAAAGGTGGAGGGATCTGGCAGCCCAGGTGGTACCCCCAATAATGGAGAGGGAGACGATAATCGTGATGGTAGACACATTATCGATACTCTACTATGAAAGATGGTGGGTTACACACCTTCAAGTTTTACAGATTTGATCTTCGCCAGCAAAAAGATCGAAGTGGATCCGAAAAGAAGGCAAATTTGATCATCCTACTAGGACGACTGAGAAAACTGGGGCAAATAAAGAGGGTGAGGATGAGGGAGAAACCCATGCTGTGACTGCCATTCCTATACGGCCAAGTTTCCCACCAACCCAACAATATCTTTACTCAGCCAATAACAAACTTTCTCCTTACCCACCACCCAGTTATCCACAAAGGCCATCCCTAAATCTACCACAAAGTCTGTCTACCGCGCTTCCAATGACGAACACCACCTTTAGCACAAACCAAAAACACCAACCAAGAAGTGAATTTTGCAGCGAGAAAGCCTGTAGAATTCACCCCAATTCCAGTGTCCTATGCTGACTTGCTCCCATATCTACTTGATAATTCAATGGTAGCCATAACCCTAGCCAAGGTTCATCAACCTCCATTTCTCCGAGAATACGACTCGAACGCAACGTGTGCTTGTCACGGAGAAGCCCCGGGGCGTTCCATTGAGCATTGTAGGGCTCTGAAGTGTAGGGTGCGAGGTCTAATTGATGCTGGCTGAAATTTGAGGAGAATTGTGTGTAAATCCTGACATTGACAAGAGATGCCACACATGGGGCAATTTTGAAAGCTGTTGTTAGATGTCTCTAATGACTCACCAGGATTTTCAACTTTCACCGGAATGTGGGTGTAAGCCATTGGTCTGTTTGCTCAAGCAACCTGCGCTCCTGAGTGTTGACTTCCAAGACCGTTCAATCAGAGATTACTCATCTTGCACGTTGGTGGGGGTGCCGTAAAACAACGAGTAAAGTTCAAAACAAATAAGTTTCAAAATAAAATAAAATAAAAGTGTTCAAAAAGAAGAAAAAAAAATTTTTTTGACTGTGCTTTCAAGACGTTCATGTGACCTCATTTTATCATCCTGGAAAGTTTGTCTTTTTAGAGAGAAGTGAGTTATCAAGAATAGGATGTTGGACAAATGGCTTCAGTAACCTTGAGAAGAAGAGGGGATTGAATTAAGATACGAATATTATTCCCCAATTAAACTTTCACTCTCTCTTTTCGGATTAACAATACACATAGGGACAACCCTTCCCTTGTGTTCAGGAATCCTCTACAACAAGAGACCCACGGTCTCTTAATCCCTTTTCAGAAATAAGAAGAAGAGAAGAAGAAATCTCTCTTAAAAGGGATAGATTGTACAATGAAGACCAATCAAAATTCCTTATTGAATATACAAGTGGTTGACCAAGGAATCTTTTTGAGAGGATAAAACATTTCAGTTCAGAAAAACTCTTAATCTTTTTTGGGCAATGAAAACTCCCTTTAAGTTCGTGTTTCCAAGTCACCTTTGATGGCCATTCATAAACCATTTGAATAGATGTGACTCTTGGGAATTATTTTCTGAAAATCCCCTCTGGTAATCAATTACAAGACTTGTGTAAACGATTACAGGTTTTAAAAATTTGAATATAAACATTTTCAGCTGCTGGTAATCGATTACCAGAGAGCAAATCTCAATTTGAAATGATAGAATTCTTTGGTCAAACCTTTTGTTTGTTTCAATTTGGAAACTTCTTCCTAAAGATTCTAAGAGATCTAACTTGATCATATATCTTGAGTTTCTTGGATTCTTGTCTTGAATAAAACTTAGAAGTACTTGATCCTTTAGCATCATCAAGACATCAAAACATCTTGCTTAAATCCATCAGCTGAAAAATCCTTCAACTATTTCTCGTCCTTGGAAGATTCTTTTTGCAAGAATCAACTGCTTCTTTCATTCTTCCTCACTACGAGGTCGTGAAAACAAGACAACACTTGGTACCTCAAAGCCTTACACTGGGGCAATGAGGGGCACCGTGCATAAACCTCAAACGAACCTAGGAGCAAATTAGAAGTTCTCACTCAATAGGTTCCCTCCTACAAGGTCATGACGAAAGGCAACGATTGATACCTCAAAGCCTTACACTGGGGCAATGAGGGGCACCGTGCATGAGCCTCAAGTGAACATAGGGGCCGATCAAAAGTTCTCACCCATCGATGTTTTTAACAAAAAAAAGGGGGACAAACCCTAGGATTTCAATGGATTGATCAAACATCAAACGACTCCATTGCCGTCACTCAAAAATGGTCAAGTGACTAAATCAAACAGAACACACACTCTGAGGGAGTTCCCGGAGAGATTTGCAAAAAAGATAGGATGAGGTTGCATGAATTATCAACTCTTTCAAAAGGACAGTCAATCTGTGTTTTCCAAAAAAAATTTAATCAAAATCAAAATCACAAAATAGGGAAAGAATGCCATGAACATTGTACTACTTTCCATTACATTGCATTATTTCATACAAAGTCCGCATTTACCCAAATTTCACAACAAAGGTTGCATGCATTTGCATCCCTCAAAATCATGTTAACTACATAGATTCCCTACATCTAAATGTCCAAATCTTTTGAATTTGGGATGACCGGCTCTCTCGATGAGGATCTCTTGCTTTCTCATAAGGATGGACCCTCGGGTACTAGTACCCTGGTCTTAAGAGGACTACACGTCCTCGCCTTGAGAGGGCTACACGCCCTCACCTTGGGTACTAGTTACCCTCACCTTTTAGAGGACTATACGTCCTCGCCAACAGAGGGCTGCACGCCCTCACCTTCAGAGGACTACATGTCCTCGCCTTGAGAGGGCTACATGCCCTCACCTTGGGTACTAGTTACCCTCACCGTTGAGAGGACTACACGTCCTCGCCTTGAGAGGACTACACGTCCTCACCATCGGAGGGCTGCACGCCCTCACCTCCAGAGGACTACATGTCCTCGCCTTGAGAGGGCTACACGCCCTCACCTTGGGTACTAGTTTCCCTCACCGTCAGAGGGCTACACGTCCTCGCCTTGAGAGGACTACGCGTCCTCACCATCAGAGGGCTGCACGCCCTCGCCTCCAGAGGACTACATGTCCTCGCCTTGAGAGGGCTACACGCCCTCACCTTGGGTACTAGTTACCCTCACCGTTGAGAGGACTACACGTCCTCGCCTTGAGAGGACTACACGTCCTCACCACCAGAGGGCTGCATGCCCTCACCTCCAGAGGACTACACGTCCTCGCCTTGAGAGGGCTACACGCCCTCACCTTGGGTACTAGTTACCCTCACCGTTGAGAGGACTACACGTCCTCGCCTTGAGAGGACTACACGTCCTCACCATCGGAGGGCTGCACGCCCTCACCTCCAGAGGACTACATGTCCTCGCCTTGAGAGGGCTACACGCCCTCACCTTGGGTACTAGTTACCCTCACCGTTGAGAGGACTACACGTCCTCGCCTTGAGAGGACTACACGTCCTCACCATCGGAGGGCTGCACGCCCTCACCTCCAGAGGACTACATGTCCTCGCCTTGAGAGGGCTACACGCCCTCACCTTGGGTACTAGTTACCCTCACCGTCAGAGGACTACACGTCCTCGCCTTGAGAGGACTACGCGTCCTCACCATCAGAGGGCTGCACGCCCTCGCCTCCAGAGGACTACATGTCCTCGCCTTGAGAGGGCTACACGCCCTCACCTTGGGTACTAGTTACCCTCACCGTTGAGAGGACTACACGTCCTCGCCTTGAGAGGATTACACATCCTCACCATCAGAGGGCTGCACGTCCTTACCTCCAGAGGACTACATGTCCTCGCCTTGAGAGGGCTACACGCCCTCACCTTGGGTACTAGTTACCCTCACCGTCAGAGGACTACACGTCCTCGCCTTGAGAGGACTACACGTCCTCGCCTTGAGAGGACTACACGTCCTCACCACCAGAGGGCTGCACGCCCTCACCTCCAGAGGACTATAAGTCCTCGCCTTGAGAGGGCTACACGCCCTCACCTTGGGTACTAGTTACCTTCACCTTCAGAGGATTACACGTCCTCGCCTTCAAAGGGTCATGTACCTTCAACTTCAGAGGACTACACGTCCTCGCCGTCAAAGGGTCATGTGCCTTCACCTTTGTAGGGCTACATGCCCTCACCTTCAGAGGACTACACGTCCTCACCTTTAGAGGACTACACGTCCTCGCCATCAGAGGACTACATGTTCCCCATTTTCAAAGGGGGGGCATGCCTTCAACTTCAGAGGACTACACGTCCTCGCCGTCAAAGGGTCATGTGCCTTCACCTTTGTAGGGCTACATGCCCTCACCTTCAGAGGACTACACGTCCTCACCTTTAGAGGACTACACGTCCTCGCCATCAGAGGACTACATGTTCCCCATTTTCAAAGGGGGGGCATGCCCTCACCTTCAGAGGACTACACGTCCTCGCCGTCAAAGGGTCATGTGCCTTCACCTTTGTAGGGCTACATGCCCTCACCTTCAGAGGACTACACGTCCTCACCTTTAGAGGACTACACGTCCTCGCCATCAGAGGACTACATGTTCCCCATTTTCAAAGGGGGGCATGCCCTCACCTTCAGAGGATTGCACGTCCTTGCCATCATAGGACTACACTCCCTCGGCTTCGAAAGGCGACACGTCCTGAACTTCAGAGGGCTACACGCCCTCGCCTTTAGAGGACTACGCGTCCTCACTTTCAGTGGGCTCCATATCCACACCTTAAGATAATTTAAGGTCCTCTGTCCTTAAATGCTTAACCGAGACTTGCACTCCCGGTTAAGGGACCAGTAGTTTCCTTTTAACGGTTCCTGGGCCACCCCCTGATATTGGAGGAGGGCCAGCTGTGCGAGCACAACTAGAGAGGGAGGCTATCACACTGCTACTATGCATACTGGGGCAAGATTTCACCCGTGCCGCTGCAAAGAGACGAGTGCGGATCATGCGCACCAACATGACCACTCTTACACAGATATAGATGACATTGCTACTTAGCAACATTCTGCCCAGCGACCACAACGCCAATCTCCCCCTGCAAAAGTATCAGTTGGTCTGTGTCGTCCCGACATGGGTAAGTATGCATATAGTTCAACTGATTTCTGATACCATCTATTGTTTGCAGGGATCGCACCCACAAGACACCCAGTGGACCCGGAAAAGTCCAACAGGGCCCTGGGGTTTCCAGCTCTGGTTACGGGCCTCTATCAGTCCTATAGGGTGCCCGTACCCCCCCGGCAAGGTTATGTCATCATAGGTAAGTATGCACATCGCTCAATTGATTTCTGATTTCATCTATTGTTTGCAGGGATCGCGCCTGCAAGACACCCAGTGGACCCGAAGAGGTCCAACAGGGTCTTGGAGTTGTCAAGCTCTAATTACGAGTCTCTATCAGTTCTACGGAGTACCTGTAACCTCCAGCAAGGGCATCAGGCCCCCTACTAATCGAGCTTTCATCAAGAAGTACTGCGCCCCCAGGCAGGCGCAGGGCGAAACACCACAGCAGCATTGGGATGGCCGGTAGCGGGCAATAGACACACCGCCACCACCTCTAGAGTTAACCTCAGCTCATCCGCAAAAAGGTTAGAGCGTTGCCTACGACACATGGCCGATCAGTAGGCGACCAAATCCAAGGCCAAAGGTAAGCAAAGTACTAGGTCCGTGACCTACAAGCCATCATGCGTCCAGCTAAAGACGTTAAAGAAGCGCTACTAGGAGGCAACCTAGTACCTTTTGAATCTATGCTTGTTATTTGATCACTTTTTACAGTAGGACGCACCTAGTTGCTCATGATCCTGGGGATTTAAATAAAACAAGCGCAAGCTCGGAAGGTAGTCATACCTCACAAAATATATATATATGTATGTTTAGGTAGTGAAAATACCTTAGATATGCATGCATGTAAACAAAAAAATACTTCACAATATATATATATGTATGTTTAGGTAGTGAAAATACCTTAGATATGCATGCATGTAAACAAAAAAATACTTCACAAAATATATATATGTATGTTTAGGTAGAAAAATACCTTAGATATGCATGCATGTAAACAAAAAAATACTTCACAAAATATATATATGTATGTTTAGGTAGAAAAATACCTTAGATATGCATGTATGTAAACAAAAAAATACTTCACAAAATATATATATGTATGTTTAGGTAGAGAGATACCTTAGATGTGCGTGTATGTAAACAAAAAAATACCTCACAAAACATATATATGTATGTTTAGGTGGCAAGATACCTTGGATATGCATGTATATAGCAAAAATACCTCACAAAAATATGCACATGTTTAGGTAGCAAAATACCTCATGAAAAAAAAAAAAGAAAAAAAAACAAAAAAAAGAAATAAACAAATGATAATGATAAAAAAAAAAAAAAAAGAAGGAGAAAAAAGAAAAAATAAGTTGTCAAGCTGAAAAACCAACATGCTTTTGAAAAGAGACGATTTCCAACTTTTCTTTGAAAAAAATTCATTCACTGATCATAACTAGTTTTTGGAAAATGTGTCTACACCTGAAGGGTGAATACTGTGAAATTTCCCCGGACGCCCGAAATGGACTTGGAGGAATGCACAAATTGATAAAAGAACATATTTTGGAAACATTGGGTTGATTTAAAATAGAGGAAATGAATCCTGAGCCCTAGCATCACATGACCATAAAAATTTGACACTTGAGTGTCCGCATAGGTGCATGCATGACCAGTTTTGCATAAAGTTTCCAAATCATCATTTTTGCATTTTGTGTCATGGAAATAATGTGGGGCATCCCTTTTATCCTTGAACCAAACCAAACCCCGACATGTATCATGTCTAGCCATTCTACAAACCTTGAGCCAAAATCCTGACTCACCATAAACCTTGACCTAGGGTGAGAATGTCAATCCTTACCCTCGGAAGCAAAAAAGAAAAGAAGGAAAATTTCCAATCAAAGAGAAAGCAAAAAAGAAAAGAAAGGAAATTCCCAATCAAAGAGTGGGAGAAAGCAAAAAAGAAAAGAAAGGAAATTCCCAATCAAAGAGTGGGAGAAAGCAAAAAGAAAAGAAAGAAAATTTCAAACCAAAGAATGGGAGAAAGTAAAAAAGAAGGAAAGAAAGTTCTTGATCGAAGAAGCTAAAAGAAATATGCAGAGAGGTCTTTGGACTGGGCAATATCTGAACAATACAGAATTGTCACCAAATGAACAAAAAAGGAAGGAAAGGAAACCACGACCTAAAATGGTCTTCTCCCTTTAATTACCAACCAGAATCCCGTGCGCTAGCGACCTTTTTTCTCGCCCCGCACTAAACAAAAACAGAAAAAGAAAAAAGCCAGAAAAATCAAAAGCCAAAAACACACAAAAGCCGAAAAACTCTCCAAAAGAACCCATTCCCAAGGGAAGTCCTATTTGATCCATGATCACGCATGTAATTTTTGATTTGATAGGAAATAATTTGCAAAGTCAAGTCATGACATATCTATGGTTCGGAATTAGGATGAAACACTTACCTGTGCGAGATTGATACACTTTGAGTGGATTTCTTCTATTTTTGTCGAACCCAGTGTTTCCTCTAAATGGTCATTTAGAAACGAAATGCTAACATCCAAAATCTCATTTATGGTTATGGGAGATTTCATCAGCAGACACTCCTTCCCCGGTAGACACATTGTTTTTCACTCAAAAAAAAGCATATGCTGCTCTAAATCAGTTGGAATATTTGTCTCTTTGCTAAAGCATGTTTGCATTTTAGTGGAGAAAACAACGAGACTTTTTCAAGTCTCACAAGTTATCCAGAACTACGTAGGTCTGAGTTCCTCATTGGAGGATACGTAGGAGCAAGAGCCTCGCTTTTGTCGACCACACCGCCTTTTGTCGCCATAACTCAAGAGCTGGTAGCCCGCGGAGACACCTTACGGTTATCCGCACCTCGTCATTCAGTGACCCCAAGTGTGATTGATGAGCAGAGGCCAATGTGGTCATCTGGCCTTTTCCGGAGATGTCAGCATTTTCCGATGGAGACTTTTCAAGTCTCACAAGTTATCCAGAACTACGTAGGTCTGAGTTCCTCATTGGAGGATACGTAGGAGCAAGAGCTTTGCTTTTGTCGGCCGCCCCATAATCTTTGTCATACTGACCCTGAGGTCATGTGACGCACAACCCTTTTGTCATCCAGAGCAGATGACAAGCAGAGACCAAGTTTGGTCATTCTGCACCCATGATACGCGGAGATACCTTACGGTTATCCGCACCCCTTTGCCGTTCAGACACAGTCGTGTCCGATGGCACGCAGAGACCAAGTTTGGTCATTCTGCACCCATGATACGCGGAGATACCTTACGGTTATCCGCACCCTTTTGTCATCCAGAGCAGATGACAAGCAGAGACCAAGTTTGGTCATTCTGCACCCATGATACGCGGAGATACCTTACGGTTATCCGCACCCTTTTGTCATCCAGAGCAGATGACAAGCAGAGACCAAGTTTGGTCATTCTGCACCCATGATACGCGGAGATACCTTACGGTTATCCGCACCCTTTTGTCGTCCAGAGCAGATGACAAGCAGAGACCAAGTTTGGTCATTCTGCACCCATGATACGCGGAGATACCTTACGGTTATCCGCACCCTTTTGTCATCCAGAGCAGATGACAAGCAGAGACCAAGTTTGGTCATTCTGCACCCATGATACGCGGAGATACCTTACGGTTATCCGCACCCCTTTGCCATTCAGACACGGTCGTGTCCGATGGCACGCAGAGACCAAGTTTGGTCATTCTGCACCCATGATACGCGGAGATACCTTACGGTTATCCGCACCCCTTTGCCGTTCAGACACAGTCGTGTCCGATGGCACGCAGAGACCAAGTTTGGTCATTCTGCACCCATGATACGCGGAGATACCTTACGGTTATCCGCACCCTTTTGTCGTCCAGAGCAGATGACAAGCAGAGACCAAGTTTGGTCATTCTGCACCCATGATACGCGGAGATACCTTACGATTATCCGCACCCTTTTGTCATCCAGAGCAGATGACAAGCAGAGACCAAGTTTGGTCATTCTGCACACATGATACGCGGGGATACCTTACGGTTATCCGCACCCCTTTGCCATTCAGACACAGTCGTGTCCGATGGCACGCAGAGACCAAGTTTGGTCATTCTGCACACATGATACGCGGAGATACCTTACGGTTATCCGCACCCCTTTGCCATTCAGACACAATCGTGTCCGATGGCACGCAGAGACCAAGTTTGGTCATCCTGCACCCATGATACGCGGAGATACCTTATGGTTATTCGCACCCATTCTTTTGCTATCTGTAAGACAGAACGCTTGATAGCATGCAGGGGCTGACACAGTCTTCTGCACCTTTTGTTCCTCCGGGAACAACAAAGTCATTTACATGCGGAAATTTCATGGTCGCCCGCGACTCTCGTCAACCGAGAGGAGCGAAATTAGTGTCATACACTGATTTTCGGGGACCTTTGCTTGATGACATGCGACCATTCTTTGGTCCTTGTGAGGTGCTTGGCACCCATCATTAGGCAATTTGTGAAATTCTGGGAACAACAAGTCATTTGCATGTGGAGATTTTATGGTCACCCGCGACTCTCGTCAAATCGAGAGGGACGAAATTAGTGTCTTATCTTTACTTTTCTTTTATCTCCAATAAAAGACAAGTAAAGAGGGGCAACTGTCATACCCTAATTTCGTCCGGGGACCTTTGCTTGATGACATGCGACCATTCTTTGGTCCTTGTGAGGTGCTTGGCACCCATCATTAGGCAATTTATGAAATTCCAGGACATGCCGAAAAACCAAAAAAATGTTGATGCACAATCCGTAAGTTTCCGTGACACATCGGAAATCAAATGGAAGCATCGTTGCATAATTAAGTGAGGTTCCGTAACATTCCGTAAGTCAAAAAGGGGATGATTATGTAATCCGCAAGGTTCCGTAACATTACGGAAAGAAAACAAGTATCGTTACGAAATTCATAAGTTTCCGTAACTTTACGAAAAAAGAATCACCAAAAAACAGCAGAGGGGGGTGTACTTAGTAAAAATGGGGGTGCAAATAGCACCCAGGCCCACTTGGGCCCTCCAGAAGATTCCTCCAGAAGGCGGTTGCTTCTGGAGGAAGCAACCCTGCTCGCCTGGGCGAGCTGAGCTCGCCTGGGCGAGCTGGGCGGCAACCACCTCCCCTATTTTGCTATAAATAGGGGAGGAAAGCAAGAAGGAAATGGTCCAGCCCCTTAGGCACTTCTCTCTCTTTCGAATTTGCTTGGAAAAATTGTTTCCGTGAAGAAAATCTAAGCCGAGGCGCTTCCGAAACGTTTCCGTAACGTTTTCCGTGGGGAATCTCGCAAAGGTTTGAACCGTTCTTCGACGTTCTTCATTCGTTCTTCATCGTTCTTCGATCTTCAACGGGTAAGTACCTCGAACCAAGCTTTTCGATTCATTCTATGCACCCGTAGTGGTCCACATTGTGTTTCGTGCATTTTGATTCTCATTTTGTTTACTTTTTATACCCCCCTGTTGACGTGCTTAAGCCATTTTACTTAAGTCATTTCTCGCTTAACTTAAAAATAAAATAAATTTCCACCGAACATTTGAATTGCATTATCCGTTAACTTCGGTTAAAATCAATTCCGACCGTTCGGTCGTGCCGTAACCACGTTGGAAATCAAAAAGAGGTAAAAAATAATATAATAATCAAAAAATATCTTTTTAGTGAAATAAAGCGGAAAATCAATCGGACGTTTTCTCTTTGGGATTTCTCATTCTTAATCGAATTGATTAATAACTAAAGTGAAACTAAAGGCTAAAATCAATTCGCCTAGTCAAGCTCGTCCATAAAAATAGGCTTTTGAAGTTTGTCGTTTCATTTCCTCACTAAGTAAAATGGATCATTTTTAAGGTCCAACGCCTTAAAATGATCACCTCTTAAAATAAAAAAGAATCACTTGATAAGAAAGAACTACGTAGGTCTGAGTTCCTCATTGAGGATACGTAGGAGCAAAAGCCCCGCTTTTGTCGACCACCCCAAGAGATCGTTAATGGTCCAATGCCTTAACGTTTCTCTTCTTTCAAAAACAAGAGATCGTTAATGGTCCAATGCCTTAACGTTTCTCTCCTTTCAAAAACAAGAGATCGTTAATGGTCCAACGCCTTAACGTTTCTCCCCTTTCAAAATCAAAAGACCGTTTAAATGGTTCAACACCTTAAATGACCTTTTGTTCAATAAAAAACATATTTTGCAAAAAAGACAAAAAACAACTTAACCAAACACTTTGTTCCGAAAGAACTACGTAGGTCTGATTTCCTCATCCCAAATTGAGGAATACGTAGGAGCAAAGGGAAACACCCTTGTCGACCACAAAAAAGGAAAAAATATAAAAAGGGTATAAAGGATATAAGAACATAAAAGGGAACATAAAAATCAAAGTCATGTTTGCACATTCGATTAAAGGCTGCCGTCCCTTGGGACGGGCGTGTGGGGTGCTAATACCTTCCCCGTGCGTAAATACAACTCCCGAACCTTTCACTAAAAAGTTTGTAGATCGCGTCTTTTCCGGTTTTTCCGACGTTTTCCTCAAATAAACGTTGGTGGCGACTCCGCGCGTATTCCTTTCGTGGAACACGCATCCCGCGAGTCACGCGTTGCCCTCCCGCCGAAGGGTAGGTTGCGACAATGTTGAATGCTAAACAAACAGAAAACAATAAAAAATGACTTACATTTTGGTCTAATTTTTTTAACTTGCTAACTTGTTGATTCGGTGGTAAACTCGAGAGTCTACCGAGTTTACTTAGAGTTTATAGAGTTTTCCCAGAGTCTACTAAAAAAAAGAGTTTACTCAAGAATCAACTTGCAGAGAACAAGTGGACTCGTAAACTCGTAAGAGTTAGCGAGTTAACTCGAGAGTTTGATAACCATGAACCTACCTAATAAGTCCCTATCTACATGAATCTTGAAGATGTTGGACACATGAGTGATTTTATAAAAGAGGGTTGCACCACTCAACACATTCATCATATCACCTATTTTAGGGATTTGAGGCCTAATAACACCTATTTTGGGCACCAACAAAGCACAAGGATTTAAGCTCTTACGAACCAAACCCTCATCCAACAACTCCTTTACTTGAGGAATAATATCAAGCCCAAGAGGTGTGGTAGTGCTAACAAGTGCCTTTTTACAAAGTAGAAGATGTGGAGGTTGTCTAAGAGGGGAAGTTTCTTTAATATTTGTTTTTATTGCAAAATGACTTTCCTTCTTAGTTAACCTCTTAGAGGAGACACTTACCTCCTTACACTCCTCCTTAACCATTAAAGGTTGTCTTTCTTCTTGGGGGTAGATTTCTTCACTAGATCCTTCCCCTTTTGCTTCTTCACTATCACTAGAGGAAGGTGAGGTAGTAGCCTCATCTTGGATACTATAAATGTCTTGGCCCCTCATAATCATAGTTCTCTTGGTGGGGCATTGAGAAGTAATATGTCCTCTTCCAAGACATTTAAAGCACTTTATAGAGCTAGTCTTCTCTTGCATACTAGCCTTAGGGGGTTGCTTTTCTATTGTCTTCCCCTTATCATCTTTGGGCTTAGAAGGTGCCGCCCCTAAGATGCCTAGACTTTGGTCTTTCTTTGGATAAGAGTGAGAGCCATAAGATTTTGAAGTAGACTTTCTTTTAAGTTGTTGCTCTACCTTTATTTTCCAATCTAAGTAAGCCTCTACATTGTCCTTCCCATGGAAGTATGGGAGGTTAATGTTGCCTCTTGAGGCTTTCTTTCCTTTTCTCTCCTATGGGAGTGATGTCTAAGATGTGACCTATGCCTTTCTTCATAATAGTCACAAAGTTCTTCACTTAGGCTCTTACAAGAGTCATGACTACTATAGGTGGCATGTTTTTCTTTTCTTAACTCTTTTAGTATTTTCCTTCTTTCTTCTTCCTTTATTTGCTCCCTCTCATCTTGATTTATTTCTGCCCTCTCTTTTCCTTTTTCTTTTCTTTCTAGTTTTTCTTTCCATAACTTGAGGGAACTCAACTCATCTAAGATTCTAGATAGAGGGTCCTTATGACTAGGACCCTCACCATTAACACTAGATGAATGATGACTCATGTTGGTTCCTAAGTTGTGGTTCTTTCTTGTTGGGGGTTTGCAAAAAGGTAAAAGCTAGGGTTCCAAAAGAACTCAAGATAAGTGTGATAAGCAAGAAGAAAGTATTGTGTAATTACAAGATAAACTAGGCATGACTAGTAAATAAAATAAGCTATGGAAGTAAGCAAGAAATTAAAGTGCAAGAATGTAAGCTAGGCGGATCCTAAGAGTGTTTGGATGACCACATTAAGGATTCCCAAAAAAACACTCACTATCCTAAGGGAAAATTGCCTAAAATTATTACACACAAATGGAAGTTTGGTAACCTATTGGAGGCTCCCAACACACTTCCAATGAAAGGCCTTTTTGTTACAAAATTTGAAAGCAATGAAGGTAAGTAAATTGTCAATTTCAAAATTTGAAAGCTCTGATACCACATGGCGTAGCTCCATGTGGAGCTTATAGGCCTTGGATCTTCTTCATCAATCGAGTCCTTTGCTTCTTGTAGTTTAATGGCAGTAGAATGGAGAAGGAGAAAAGGTGAGAGGAGGAGCCATCCACTAGGGAATAATCCATGGAGGGAGGAGCTTCACTACCAAGAGAGTGCCTTGGATAAGAAGCTTAGAAAGGAAGCTTCAATGGAGGAATAGAATGAGAGAGAGAGAGAGGTGGAAGGAGCACGAAATTTGTGCCTCAAATGAGGTCTGAACTTTGAAGTGTAATTCTCAAATGATCAAAGTTGAAAAAATACACACACAGGACCTCTATTTATAGCTTAAGTGTCACACAAAATTGGAGGGAAATTTGAATTTCTATTCAAATTTCACTTGAATTTGAATTTGAATTTGTGGAGCCAAATTTGGAGACAAAATTTCACTAATTTTGATTAGCAAATTTTAGCTATGGTTCAGCACACTAATCCAAGATCAAGTCCAAGATTCTCCACTAAGTGTGCTTAGGTGTCATGAGGCATGTAAAACATGAAGGACATGCACCAAGTGTGACTATATGATGTGGCAATGAGGTGTAAAAACCAAATACTCACCTACCCCTCTAAAATTTAATTGGATTGGGCTTCTCCCAATTAAATTAAATTTATCTCCCAACATACACATCAAATATTCACTTAATGCATATGAAATTACAAAACTACCTCTGATATAAAAACTAGTCTAGGTGCCCTAAAATACAAGGGTTGAAAAATCCTACGTTACTATAGTACCCTACCTACATTATGGATCCCTGAATACAAGGCCCAAAAATAATGAAATCTTAATCTAATATGTACAAAGATAAGTGGGCTCATACTTAGCCCATGGGCCCAAAATCTATCCTAAGGCTCATGAGAACCCTAGGGCCTTCTTCTGCCTCTCTGGCCCAATCTTCTTGGAGTCTTCTATCTAGTGCCCCTGGGGGTAGGATTGCATCACTAATATTGGCCAAGTTGCTTTTGGTACTGCTGGACATATTGCCATTTTAGTAAGTTCACCCTGATCTATATTTTCATTTGATTTTACTTGTTCTTTTTTCTAAGTGTGAGTTGCTGCTTTCTTGTATACTCTTCATATGTCAATATGTTTTATTCCTTATATAAGCATATGGGACTGTTGTATAGTTCATGCTTCAAGCCCAAATACATGAGAGATGTTAGACTTATCAACCTTTTTGATTCATTTTTGCATTTCTCAAATCTTCCATATGTCACGTAATTTATGTTAGATGTATAAACTGTTGTAAACATATTTGCATTCCTTAGCGCCATATCTGCCATCTGTGTATTCATTAGAGTCATATCTATTGAAGCCTTTATTGCTTCAATTGCTTTTAGCTTTTCTTCTACCTCGTTGTCCACTTAATTCTTTCTCGTATTGATTGCTTCTATAACTATTTTTTAATTTAATCACCCTTTAGGAGCATATGCTCTTACTTCCATATGAATTTGTGTCTTGTTTCAAGTTCAGTGGTTATTTAACGTGTGAAATGATTAATGTGTTGACATGTGAAGTACTCAAGAAAGTTACAATCTATCTTTTCTCCTTTGTGAGTTAAATAATCAAAAAGCATAGTGATGATTGTGTTATGGTGGTTGTGTGTTGCTCAAATGCCAACTAAGGTCCTTGCTTACAATTAAGTACATGAAAGGAAATTAGTCTCTATTATGTGCAATTTGTACCGGCCATTGCTCAAGTTAGAATTGTATACTCTTATGTTAGCGAGAGCAAGGCATTGAATTCTTATTCTGATGCAATATAAAATGTACCCTAAGCACTTTTTGTTTGTAATTTGTAGGCGCTTTTCATTTTCTTGTTTTGCATTGTGATCATATCATTCTTTGCTGAGCATTATAGTGACCATCATCACAGGTACAAATGTTTTACATAAAATTTTTATACTCTTTTTGTTATGAATTTTTATAACTTGTTGATTGTGATTCATATCTATTGCTTTATATACAATTTATGTTTAGGATGAGTGAACCTTAGATTCTCGTTTAAGATTCAATACAATGATTCTTGCAAACAGTTTGCATTAATCATTGCATTGAATCTTGAATTGTTCATTTGGACAGTTTGGTAAGAATCATTTTTTTATTGTAGATTTATACGTATAAGTTAACTTTATTTTCTTAAATTTGATGAAATTTCAGTATAGTGCATTTCAATTTGCTCTCTGAGTGCATACTTGATTGTGGTGGAATTCATGTCACCACTTTCAAGTCGTGTACTTGGGGATCAATGCGAAATACTACCGAAATTTCATCAAATCTAAGAAAAGAAAGTTAACCTTTACGTATGAATCTACTATAAAAAAATGTCTTCTTGAATGGGATAGGGCCACGCCTTAAATGAAAAAAAGTGAAGTTTTCATGCATGGAATAACTTTGTGAGTATCACAGAGTTATTAATTAGATGGATCAAAGTTAGATGAATGCAAGTCGCATGAGCCCTGTGTATGAGTAACGAGTTGAAGAGTTCTTGCAATTTGCCACTGAAAGAGGTCGACTGGATGAGGATGGAAAATATTTTTGTCCTTGTATAAATTGCTTGAATGGGAGACGACAAGTACTAGATGACATATGAGAACATCTTCTGGGTGATGGGATTAAGAAGAATTATACAACATGCATATGACATTGTGAATTGACAGACATGCAGAGGGGGTCCCAAACTGAACCGATTGATATAGAAATGAGAGATCGATTAGAGGATATGATTTGTGATCATGGACAAGAGTCTTTTCAGAAATCACATGTCGCTATGTAATTGGAAAGTGATTCCAAGAAGCCTTTGTATCCGGGGTGAAAGAAATCTTTGACCTTGTTGTCAGCGGTGTTAAGCATGGTTAATGTCAAGGCTAGATATGGGTGGAGTGATAAAAGCTTTACTTCACTGCTTCTGCTAGTGCAGGATATGCTTCTAGAGGAAAACATGTTGCCAAAAAGTTATTATCAGGCGAAGAAGATACTGTGTACGATGAGTATGGAGCATCAAAAAATACATGCATGCCTTAATGATTGTATATTGTATAAACAAGAGTATAAATAAATGCATAAATGCCCCAAGTGTGGTGGTATCACGGTACAAAGTGAAGGATGATGATGAGTCTAGTAGTCACAACAAGAGGCCCTCTAGCAAAGGTGTTTGAAAAAAGATGATGGAACTCAATAAACCAAGAAGGCAGGTGAAATGGTTTTCAAACAAAATATACTTCAAAAAACAGAGTTGCAACAAAAAAACTTTTCTATGTGGATCGTATCACAAAACAAATAAGAATTGAACATAATCAATACTTAATCAATCCTTCCTTACACGTGATCTTTCATTAACTTTCTTTCTTTCACAATCATAAAACTTGAATCTTTGAAACCTTGATAAAAACTTGAATGAGTTGATTAAACCTTGACTGAGCGAAAGATATGAACAAGAGAAAAAGACAATCTTTTATACTGGTTCACTCTCTATTTCTAGAGAAGGTAATCTAGTTATCTAATCCAGAAGCTGAATTAGATTTCCACTATGCATCAAGAATTTTTACAAGCAATCACAATCAATCTACAATTCCTACCCTAGAGAAAAAGACTAAGGCATCCAACACAAGGACCCTCTGTGAATGTAAGCCTAAGAGAATCATACTCTTAGCCAAAACTAGAAAACCATATTATAGCATGTTGTAAGCAATTCATGGATAAATTCAAGATCATGTAAAAACCATACACATGAAAAAAACCAAGTAAGAGAGATACAACCTGACCAATCTTTCCACAAAAACCTTGCTAGATTGAGAAGTTGATCTTCTACTGAAAAGACACAACTCACTTTCAAGAAAAGATTTTCCAAATCAAAAGATTAAGAAATTGTGAGTTACTATAAAGCTCTTTTCTTCTCTTCTCTCATTCACTATTGAAAGCACGAAATCTTGCTCATTTTGAGGCTAAGAAGTAATTTTCGGGATGTAATGAGTATTCTCTAATGATCTCTTTTTTTTTTAGATTGTATAGATGTGAACACTAGCTACTTATTTATTGAGAAAATAGTTATAATGGTTTGTAATTGATTAAATCTATAAGGAAATTGATTATTTCAATGAAATAATCAATTAGATTATCCAAGTAATCGAGTAAAGTGTTCATCCAACATCTGGAAAACAACTCAAGAACAATGTAACCAATTAAATAACATAAGTATAAAAGTGTTCTTGTTCACCTCTGAACAACTTGAACAAGAGAGAAGTATTCAATTAATCCACCTGGTAATTGATTAAAGCAGAGACTCGTGAAAAATCAGTCATTGTCTCAAACAACAAAGTAATCGATTAAACCGATATGAGACTTAACTCGTCAAGCTTCAGACAACTTGTTGTAATCGATTACAACAACTCTGTAATCGATTAAAACATAGAGTTTTTGTCTTTGAAGAAATTTTTCTAACTTAGAAAATTTTCTTCACTCACACTATGATGATGTACAATGCAAAATAGATATCAAATGTACTAAGATGCAACAATGTAGTTAATAGCCAATACAAATACCACTCAAAAGAGTTAGGCATGTAAAAGCCAAAACTTCTTCAAACTTTAGCCTTGAGCTTCAAGCTTTAGCCTTAGGTTTTTCCATGTTGCTACTCCCTTATCTCTAACAATCTCTCCCATTTTGGCTTTGATGATGCCAAACTTGAATACGACATTGAGTGCATTTGAAGAGTCTTGAGATTGGACTGGAAAAATGATTCTTAGTCCCATCCTAAAAAGTTCTCAGTACTTAATAAAGGATCAATTCATCATCATCATCATCATAGATGCCGGAATTAATATACACACACACACACACACACACACACACACACACACACACATATATACATATATAACCATATAAAACAATGCTCAACATGATATGCAATGCAGTATGCTATGCAATGGGGTATGCAATGTCTTCTTCTCCCCCTTTTGGCATTAACAAGGCCAAAGAGTTGAGTAAACACAAAACAAAACACATAAATAAACAAAGATATAAACCATATTTCATTAACACTTAAAAACCATTACATAAATTTTTTAATCAAAGACACACAAACTTAAAAACTATCATCAAACTAAGACAAATAGAACATGACATGATAAAAAGAAATACCATAAAACAATACAAACAAGCACATGAACATATCTAAGCCTCATCCTCATCCGGGTTCAAGAAGTTACTAAGGGATAACCTAGTTTCTATGTTCTTAAGCCTAGATTATGTTCTCTAAGGAGCTGTGAACTTTGGCTTGATGCTCTTAATGGAGATGAAGGATACCATCCATCCTTTGAATCATAAGGGACTCAAAAGGGTTCCATTGAGGAGTTAGCTCTTGTTGAGCTTCTTCTTCCACCAGATCAACGTGTGTTGTTGTCGATTGTTCTCCTACCATGACCCACTCATGATCAACATATTCCATGCAAAGCTTCTTGATATGCCTTTCAGTTATCTCATTAGAGGCTTTGGTAAAGTCTACAATCTCATTAGAAACATTGATATTGAAGTAATCAATGAATCTTGAGGTCAAGACTGGATATGGAAATTCATAATCCACTAGTCGATGACTTTTCAACATGATATCTTCGATCAATAGTACCCAAGTCACCGTCAGTAACTTGAGCATGATTTTTGGATCTTGGTGCCAAAATATACGTAATAATGTATACCCACATTTTGTCTTCCACTGGCAGACTACCAACACCGAATTTGTTCCTTAAAACTCTTGCTGGGTCAAGAAGCATACCTCTGTATATGGCCATTTTGCTGTAGCCATCTACATATTCCTCAAACTTGCACACTCCACCCATATCTATCTATTCCTGCTACCATTTTCCAAACTATGGCATCAATCACCATCTCTACACTATTGATAGTAGAGTACATGTTACCTTCCATATCGGTATAGAAGACCTGTCATACCCTAATTTCGTCCGGGGACCATTGTTTGATGGCATGCAACCTTTGTTTGACCGCTTCGAGGTACTTGGCACCCTTTTTTGCACAATACGTGAAGTTCTGAGACATGTCAGAAATCGAAAGGAAGCGTTGTTATGCAATCTGTGAAATTTCGTAACATGCCGGAAATCAAAAGGAAGTATTGTTACGCATTCCATGAGTTTCCGTAACATTCCGAAATCTAAAAAAGGAGTAATTACATGACCCGTAAGGTTCCGTAACCTTACGAAAAGAAAACAAGTATCGTTATGAAATTCGTAAAGTTTCATAACGTTACGGAAAAAGAATCACCAAAAAAGTAAAGGGGGTGTATTTAGTAAAAAAGGGGGTGCAGATAGCAACCAAGCCCACTAGGGCCTTCCAGATTGTTCCTCCAGAAGGCGGTTGCTTCTGGAGGAAGCAACCTGGCTCACCTGGGCGAGCTGGGCGGCAAGCTCCTCCCCTATTTTCCTATAAATAGAGGGAGGAGTGAAGAAGGAAAGGGTTCAACCCTCTTGGCACTTTGTAATCACTTGAAATTAGTGAGGAAAATTGTTTCCGTGAAGAAAATCCATGCCGAGGCGCTTCCATAACGTTTCCGTGGGTGATTTCGCAAAGGTTTTCAACCGTTCGTCGTTCGTTCTTCGGTCTTCAACCGGTAAGTTCCCGAAATCGAACTTTTCAATTCATTCTATGTACCCGTGGTGGTCCCCATTTGTTTCACGTACTTTTATTATCGTTTCATTTACTTTCCGTACCCCCTTTTGACGTGCTTTAGTCATTTACTTAAGTCATTTTCTCGCCTAATCAAAAAATAAAATAAATTTCCACCGATCATTTGATTTGTAATATCCGTTAATTTCATTTAAAATGAAATCCGACCGTTCGGTCATGCCGTAACCACGTTGGAAACCAAAAAGAGGTAAAATAATAATATAATAATAATAAAAAATATCTTTTGTAAAATAAAGCAAAAAAATCAATCGGACGTTTCTCTTTGGGATTTCTCTTTCTTATTTGAATTGCAAATAACTAAAGTGAAACTAAGGCTAAAATCAACTAGCAAAGTCAAGCTCGTCCGCAAAAAATCACTAAAAAGGATTTTAAGGTTCGATACCTCAGTTTTTCTCACCAAGTAACAATGGATCATTTTAAGGTCCAACGCCTTAAAAGGACCACCTTCCAAGTAAAAAGGATCGCTTGATTCACCCTTAAGAAAGAACTACGTAGGTCTGATTTCCTCTTCGATGGAGGGTATGTAGGAGCAAGAGCCCCGCTTTTGTCGACCTTGAAAATAAAAAAGAAATAAAAGTTTAGATACACAATTTCACACAATCCTAATCTAAGGCTGTTGTCCTTTGGGACAAACGTGAGAGGTGCTAATACCTTCCTCAAACGTAAATACAGCTCTCGAATCTGGAATATTCTTCATGACCGGTTTCCTTCGGTTTTTCCGACGTTTTCCACAAATAAACGTTGGTGGCGACTCCGCGCATTTTCCTCCTTTGGAAGACGCACCCGTGAGCCTCGCCTCGCTCGCCCGCGAAAGGGTTGGTTGCGACAGTTGGCGACTCCACTGGGGACTGTTTTTGTGAGTTAGGCCTATTTTAGGAAATTGTGGAATTGTGAAACTTTGTGTGTGCATTTTTTTGAATTGTGTAAATGTTAGTGCTTAGCTCTACTGAGTTTTAAAAGATTGGCTAAGATTTTGTTAAAACATAAGCACTTAGACAATGAAGAAAAGCTGGAGTTGCTGCACATGATGTCCAACGTTATGTCAAGGAATCAGATTGGGCTGCACAATGCACAAGGCAAGATAAAATGTCAAATGAAGAATTGAAGCTGTAGGATCCACGATGTCGGATACAATGTCCAGGACATCCTGCCCGAAAATACTGGAGTTGCTGCACAATGCACAAGGCAAGATAAAAGTCAAATGAAGAATTGAAGCTGCAGGATCCACGATGTCGGATACAATGTCCAGGACATCCTGCCCGAAAATACTGGACACATAAATCTGTTATATCTTTAACAGATTATTGTGCAGTTAGCAACAGATTAGACGATCTATCTTTAGGAACGAATTAAAAGATAATTAAAGTTCGAATTACAAACTTGAATAGTTCGTTCAGGGATTAAAGATTAAAGATAAAAACTAAAAGATCAAACGTTATCTTTTAGTTCTTTAAGTGCAGATTTTTCAGGAGAATGATAGATCTCATCCAGCACAAGTTGTTACAGCCCAGATACGTACACTGCTATATAAACATGAAGGCTGCACGAGTTTTCCACCAAGTCCGGGATTGAAGAGTTATTTTGTGAGTTTTGGGACTTGAGTGTTTTGTGAGCCACCTTGATGTTATCCTAACTTCAAGTGTTGGACCTGAGTGTGTAGAGTTGATCTCTATAGTTTGTGTGGAGTTGATCTCTATTGTTCAGAGAGCAATCTCTGGTGTGTCTTTGATTTATTTGTAAACACAGGAGTGTGATTGAGAGGGAGTGAGAGGGGTTCTCATATCTAAGAGTGGCTCTTAGGTAGAGGTTGCATGGGTAGTGGTTAGGTGAGAAGGTTGTAAACAGTGGCTGTTAGATCTTCGAACTAACACTATTTTAGTGGATTTCCTCCCTGGCTTGGTAGCCCCCAGATGTAGGTGAGGTTGCACCGAACTGGGTTAACAATTCTCTTGTGTTATTTACTTGTTTAATCTGTTCATACAGTCAAATATAATCTGCATGTTCTGAAGCGTGATGTCGTGACATCCGGTACGACATCTGTCATTGGTATCAGAATTTCAATTGGTATCAGAGCGGGCACTCGAAATCACTGAGTGAGATCTAGGGAGATAAATTCTGATGAACATGGAGAAAGAAGGAGGACCAGTGAACAGACCACCAATTCTGGATGGAACCAACTATGAATACTGGAAAGCAAGGATGGTGGCCTTCCTCAAATCACTGGATAGCAGAACCTGGAAAGCTGTCATCAAAGGCTGGGAACATCCCAAGATGCTGGACACAGAAGGAAAGCCCACTAATGAATTGAAGCCAGAAGAAGACTGGACAAAAGAAGAAGACGAATTGGCACTTGGAAACTCCAAAGCCCTGAATGCTCTGTTCAATGGAGTTGACAAGAATATCTTCAGACTGATCAACACATGCACAATGGCCAAGGATGCATGGGAGATCCTGAAAACCACTCATGAAGGAACCTCCAAAGTGAAGATGTCCAGATTGCAACTATTGGCTACAAAATTCGAAAATCTGAAGATGAAGGAGGAAGAGTGTATTCATGACTTCCACATGAACATTCTTGAAATTGCCAATGCTTGCACTGCCTTGGGAGAAAGGATGACAGATGAAAAGCTGGTGAGAAAGATCCTCAGATCTTTGCCTAAGAGATTTGACATGAAAGTCACTGCAATAGAGGAGGCCCAAGACATTTGCAACATGAGAGTAGATGAACTCATTGGTTCCCTTCAAACCTTTGAGCTAGGACTCTCGGATAGGACTGAAAAGAAGAGCAAGAATCTGGCTTTCGTGTCCAATGATGAAGGAGAAGAAGATGAGTATGACCTGGATACTGATGAAGGGCTGACTAACGCAGTTGTGCTCCTTGGAAAACAGTTCAACAAAGTGCTGAATAGAATGGACAGGAGGCAGAAACCACATGTCCGGAACATCCCTTTCGACATCAGGAAAGGTAGTGAATACCAGAAAAGGTCAGATGAAAAGCCCAGTCACAGCAAAGGAATTCAATGCCGTGGGTGTGAAGGCTTTGGACACATCAAAGCTGAATGTCCCACTCATCTCAAGAAGCAGAGGAAAGGACTTTCTGTATGTCGGTCTGATGATACAGAGAGTGAACAAGAAAGTGATTCTGACAGAGATGTGAATGCACTCACTGGGAGATTTGAATCTGCTGAAGATTCAAGCGATACAGATAGTGAAATCACTTTTGATGAACTTGCTATATCCTATAGAGAACTATGCATCAAAAGTGAGAAGATTCTTCAGCAAGAAGCACAACTGAAGAAGGTCATTGCAAATCTGGAGGCTGAGAAGGAGGCACATGAAGAGGAGATCTCTGAGCTTAAAGGAGAAGTTGGTTTTCTGAACTCTAAAATGGAAAACATGACAAAATCAATAAAGATGCTGAATAAAGGCTTAGATATGCTTGATGAGGTGCTACAGCTTGGGAAGAATGTTGGAAACCAGAGAGGACTTGGGTTTAATCATAAATCTGCTGGCAGAATAACCATGACAGGATTTGTTCCTGCCAAAAACAACACTGGAGCCACGATGTCACGACATCGGTCTCGACATCATGGAACGCAGCAGAAAAAGAGCAAAAGAAAGAAGTGGAGGTGTCACTACTGTGGCAAGTATGGTCACATAAAGCCCTTTTGCTATCATCTACATGGTCATCCACATCATGGAACTCAAAGTAGAAGCAGCGGAAGGAAGATGATGTGGGTTCCAAAACACAAGATTGTTAGTCTTGTTGTTCATACTTCACTTAGAGCATCAGCTAAAGAAGATTGGTACCTAGATAGCGGCTGTTCCAGACACATGACAGGAGTCAAAGAATTCCTGGTGAACATTGAACCTTGCTCCACTAGCTATGTGACATTTGGAGATGGCTCTAAAGGAAAGATCACTGGAATGGGAAAGCTAGTCCATGATGGACTTCCTAGTCTGAACAAAGTACTGCTGGTGAAGGGACTGACTGCGAACTTGATCAGCATCAGTCAGTTGTGTGATGAAGGATTCAATGTAAACTTCACAAAGTCAGAATGCTTGGTGACAAATGAGAAGAGTGAAGTTCTAATGAAGGGCAGCAGATCAAAGGACAACTGTTACCTATGGACACCTCAAGAAACCAGTTACTCCTCCACATGTCTATTCTCCAAAGAAGATGAAGTCAAAATATGGCATCAAAGATTTGGACATCTGCACTTAAGAGGCATGAAGAAAATTATTGACAAAGGTGCTGTTAGAGGCATTCCCAATCTGAAAATAGAAGAAGGCAGAATCTGTGGTGAATGTCAGATTGGAAAGCAAGTCAAGATGTCCCACCAGAAGCTTCAACATCAGACCACTTCCAGGGTGCTGGAACTACTTCACATGGACTTGATGGGGCCTATGCAAGTTGAAAGCCTTGGAGGAAAGAGGTATGCCTATGTTGTTGTGGATGATTTCTCCAGATTTACCTGGGTCAACTTTATCAGAGAGAAATCAGACACCTTTGAAGTATTCAAGGAGTTGAGTCTAAGACTTCAAAGAGAAAAAGACTGTGTCATCAAGAGAATCAGGAGTGACCATGGCAGAGAGTTTGAAAATAGCAAGTTTACTGAATACTGCACATCTGAAGGCATCACTCATGAGTTCTCTGCAGCCATTACACCACAACAAAATGGCATAGTTGAAAGGAAAAACAGGACTTTGCAAGAAGCTGCTAGGGTCATGCTTCATGCCAAAGAACTTCCCTATAATCTCTGGGCTGAAGCCATGAACACAGCATGCTACATCCACAACAGAGTCACACTTAGAAGAGGGACTCCAACCACACTATATGAAATCTGGAAAGGGAGGAAGCCAACTGTCAAGCACTTCCACATCTTTGGAAGTCCATGTTACATTTTGGCAGATAGAGAGCAAAGGAGAAAGATGGATCCCAAGAGTGATGCAGGAATATTCTTAGGATACTCTACAAACAGCAGAGCGTATAGAGTATTCAATTCCAGAACCAGAACTGTGATGGAATCCATCAATGTGGTTGTTGATGATCTAACTCCAGCAAGAAAGAAGGATGTCGAAGAAGATGTCAGAACATCGGGAGACAATGTAGCAGATACAGCTAAAAGTGCAGAAAATGCAGAAAACTCTGATTCTGCTACAGATGAACCAAACATCAACCAACCTGACAAGAGACCCTCCATTAGAATCCAGAAGATGCACCCCAAGGAGCTGATTATAGGAGATCCAAACAGAGGAGTCACTACAAGATCAAGGGAGATTGAGATTGTCTCCAACTCATGTTTTGTCTCCAAAATTGAGCCCAAGAATGTGAAAGAGGCACTGACTGATGAGTTCTGGATCAATGCTATGCAAGAAGAATTGGAGCAATTCAAAAGGAATGAAGTTTGGGAGCTAGTTCCTAGACCCGAGGGAACTAATGTGATTGGCACCAAGTGGATCTTCAAGAACAAAACCAATGAAGAAGGTGTTATAACCAGAAACAAGGCCAGACTTGTTGCTCAAGGCTACACTCAGATTGTAGGTGTAGACTTTGATGAAACTTTCACCCCAGTTGCTAGACTTGAGTCCATCAGATTGTTACTGGGTGTAGCTTGCATCCTCAAATTCAAGCTGTACCAAATGGATGTGAAGAGCGCGTTTCTGAATGGATACCTGAATGAAGAAGCCTATGTGGAGCAGCCAAAGGGATTTGTAGATCCAACTCATCCAGATCATGTATACAGGCTCAAGAAGGCTCTCTATGGATTGAAGCAAGCTCCAAGAGCTTGGTATGAAAGGCTAACAGAGTTCCTTACTCAGCAAGGGTATAGGAAGGGAGGAATTGACAAGACTCTCTTTGTCAAACAAGATGCTGAGAACTTGATGATAGCACAGATATATGTTGATGACATTGTGTTTGGAGGAATGTCGAATGAGATGCTTCGACATTTTGTCCAACAGATGCAATCTGAATTTGAGATGAGTCTTGTTGGAGAGCTGACTTATTTTCTGGGACTCCAAGTGAAGCAGATGGAAGACTCCATATTCCTCTCACAAAGCAAGTATGCAAAGAACATTGTCAAGAAGTTTGGGATGGAAAATGCCAGCCATAAAAGAACACCTGCACCTACTCACTTGAAGCTGTCAAAAGATGAAGCTGGCACCAGTGTTGATCAAAGCCTGTACAGAAGCATGATTGGGAGCTTACTATATTTAACAGCTAGCAGACCTGACATCACCTATGCAGTAGGTGTTTATGCAAGATATCAAGCCAATCCTAAGATAAGTCACTTGAATCAAGTAAAGGGAATTCTGAAATATGTAAATGGCACCAGTGACTATGGGATTATGTACTGTCATTGTTCAGATTCAATGCTGGTTGGGTATTGTGATGCTGATTGGGCTGGAAGTGCAGATGACAGAAAAAGCACTTCTGGTGGATGCTTCTATTTGGGAACCAATCTTATTTCATGGTTCAGCAAGAAGCAGAACTGTGTGTCACTATCTACTGCTGAAGCAGAGTATATTGCAGCAGGAAGCAGCTGTTCACAACTAGTTTGGATGAAGCAGATGCTGAAGGAGTACAATGTCGAACAAGATGTCATGACATTGTACTGTGACAACTTGAGTGCTATTAATATTTCTAAAAATCCTGTTCAACACAGCAGAACCAAGCACATTGACATTAGACATCACTATATCAGAGATCTTGTCGATGATAAAGTTATCACACTGGAGCATGTTGACACTGAGGAACAAATAGCGGATATTTTCACAAAGGCATTGGATGCAAATCAGTTTGAAAAACTGAGGGGCAAGCTGGGCATTTGTCAGCTAGAGGATTTATAGCAATTACTGTTATCTGAACGTGCTCAAACGTTAATAGCGCGTTCTCTACTGGGCCAAAACAAATTCGACCGTTGCTTCACACGTCCCTCTACATTCCTCATTCAAACTCATATTTTAGAGGCAATCTCGTTTTCATCAGCATTCCTCAACACCTCTCTGATATTCCCGAAACCACTCCAAAAGCTCTGCTCCTCCATGGCTACCTCACCAAAAGAAACTTCAGCTCCTGGTTCACCCTCTGTACCATCATCTCCATCATCCACCAAAGCACCATCAAACCAGGAACGACCTGAATTCAATATCCAACCCATACAAATAATTCCTGGTCCAGCCCCTGTTCCTGAAAAACTGGTCCCCAAACGACAACAGGGAGTGAAGATTTCTGAAAACCCTAGCCTTGCAACAAGTCCTAGGGAAGTAGACACAGAGATGGATAAGAAGATCCGTAGTATTGTGAGTAACATTCTGAAAAATGCTTCTGTCCCTGATGCTGATAAAGATGTTCCAACATCTTCCACCCCAAATGTTTCTGTTCCTGATGCTGAGAAAGATGTTCCAACATCTTCCACCCCAAATGCTGAAGTCCTCTCTTCCTCCAGCAAAGAGAGATCAACAGAGGAAGATGATCAAGCCACAGAGGAGACCCCTGCACCACGGGCACCAGAACCTGCTCCAGGTGACCTCATTGACCTAGAAGAAGTAGAATCTGATGAGGAACCCATTGCCAACAAGTTGGCACCTGGCATTGCAGAAAGATTACAAAGCCGAAAGGGAAAAACCCCCATTAAGAGGTCTGGACGAATCAAAACTATGGCACAGAAGAAGAGCACTCCAATCACTCCTACCACATCCAGACGGAGCAAAGTTGCAATCCCTTCCAAGAAGAGGAAAGAAATTTCCTCATCTGATTCTAATGATGATGTCGAACTAGATGTTCCCGACATCAAGAGGGCCAAGACATCAGGGAAAAAGGTGCCTGGAAATGTCCCTGATGCACCATTGGACAACATCTCATTCCACTCCATTGGCAATGTTGAAAGGTGGAAATTTGTGTATCAACGAAGACTTGCCTTGGAAAGAGAACTGGGAAGAGATGCCTTGGATTGCAAGGAGATCATGGACCTCATTCTTTCTCCATGTTCATCAGAATTTATCTCCCCAGATCTCACTCTGTGATTTCGAGTGTTGGCTCTGATACCAATTGAAATCCCTCTGACATAACAAACAGAAAGAGTGATGAGTATCAAAAAGTATTTGTCAGAGGAAAATGTGTTAGATTCTCCCATTAAACAAGTAAATAACACAAGAGAATTGTTAACCCAGTTCGGTGCAACCTCACCTACATCTGGGGGCTACCAAGCCAGGGAGGAAATCCACTCTCAATAGTGTTAGTTCAAGGTCTAACAGCCCCTGTTTACAACCTTCTCACCTAACCACTACCCGTGCGATCTCTACCTAAGAGCCACTCTTAGATATGAGAACCTCTGCTCACTCCCTCTCACTCACACTCCCGTGTTTACAATTAAGTCAAAGACACACCAGAGATCAACTCTGAACAAAAGAGATCAACTCTACACACTAGAGATCAACTCTAGACACAAGAGATCAACTCTACACACATAGGTCCAACACTTGATGTTAGGGTACCATCAAGGTGGCTCACAAATCACTCAAGTCCCAAAACTCACAAAATAACTCTTCAATCCCGGACTTGGTACAGAACTCGTGCAGCCTCCATGATTATATAGCAATTTGCGTTTCTGGGCTGCAACGGCTTGATGCTGGAGGAGATCTATCTTCTTCTGAAAAATCTGCAGTTAAAGAACTAAAAGATAACTTTTGATCTTTTAGTTTGAATCTTTAATCTTTAATCTTTAATCCCTGAACGAACTCTTCTACTTTGAAATTCGAACTTTAATGATCTTTTAATTCGTTCCTAAAGATAGATCTTCTAATCTCTTGCTAACTGCACAATAATCTGTTAAAGATATAACAGATTTATATGTCCAGTATTTTCGGGCCGGATGTCAGGACATCGTGTCCGACATCGTGGATCCTGCAACTTCACTTCTGCACTTGACTTTTATCTTGCATTGTACAGCAACTCCAGTATTCTCGGGCAGGATGTCAGGACATTGTATCCGACATCGTGGATCCTGCAACTTCAATTCTTCATTTGCCATTTTATCTTGCCTTGTACATTGTGCAGCCCGATCTTATTCCTTGACATAACGTTGGACATCATGTGCAGCAACTCCAGCTTTCCTTCATTGTCTAAGTGCTTATGTTTTAACAAAATCTTAGCCAATCTTTTAAAGCTCAGTAGAGCTAAACACTAACAATCTCCCCCTTTGGCAAATTTTGTCTAAAACATACTTAGACACTTCCTGAGCAGGTACGAGCAGTTATGCAAGTGGGATCAGCAACTTCCATTATCAGAGTAATCAAGCACAGCGGAAATTCTTCAAGTTGCAAATCTACAAGTCTTCTCCAGGATGTCAAGACATCTCTCGTGACATCAGCTTTCTGCTACTGCTCCCCCTGTCTTCATGCTTACTGCAGCATCTTCTATCAGCTACTAGTCTTTTCCAGGATGTCGAGACATCTCATGTGACATCCGCTATCTGCTCCCCCTGTCTTCATGCTCTTACTGCAGCATCTTCTAGCAGCTTCTAGTAGCTTACATCAGTCGTCATCAGCAGCAGTCTCCCCCTCAAAATCGTGTACATACAACTCCCCCTCAAGGTCATGAATCATGCATACATCGTATCCTACTGCCATACATCATACATTTAACATAATCATGCATAATAGCAAGCATAATACTATTACTCCCCCTTTTTAGACATAAATTTGGCAAAAGTAGGATGCATGAAATTAATGTGCAAATATTACAGACCAATAACAATCAATTGTTCTAAGGGACATGCCCCTTTAGCTAATAAAAGTGAAAAGCAAAAATAAGGGTCTGATGATCATGGGGTGGCTTCAGAATCATCATCTGATTCTGTCTCTTCTGCTGCGTCTTCCTCTTCCTCAGCAGCTTCTTCTTCTTCTTCAGCTGCTTCTCCTTCTTCCTCAGCTGCTTCTTCATCATCAATGCCACTCTCTGAGAGCCTTTTGATCAGCAGTTCCAGCTCCATTTTCTTCTCTGTGGTGGCTTTGATGGTTGCTTCCAGCACCTTGCATGTGTCCTTGAGTTCAGCAATCAGAGCATCCTTGGACACAGCACCTGAAGCAGCAGCTTTCCCTGATGTCGAGACAATGTCTGGGACATGTGTCCCCTCAAATAGTTTGTAATGCAGGGATAGAGGAGATTCTCTCTTTATCACAGAGTCAGTGTAGTTTAACATATTGGGATGCTGACTCAACATAATGCCACACAATACAGTAGGGAAGGCAATGGGTAATTTGACAGCAAAAGATTCTGAATGCTTAACAGTTTGATCAAAAATATAGTTTCCAAAATTAAATTTGGACTTGGTTCCAACAGCATACAGAAATTTACCCAAACCTGTGGCAATAGTGGAAGTATGATTGGTGGGAACCCAGTTTGCAGCTCCAATCCTGTGCAGAATTGCATACTTCACACTTAGCTTCCCTGCTGAAAGCTTCCCTTTCTTTGGCCAATGCTGGACTCGTTTGGCAGTGATTTCCTTGGCAATCTGATGCTCAGAAACATCAATATCTATCACTCCATCAGTAGGTCTGCCCAGATATTTGTTGATCACAGCAGGGGAGAATCTAACACACTTTCCTCTGACAAACACTCTTTGATAATCATCACTTTTTCTGTTTGATATGTCAGAGGGAATGTTGACAATGAATTCCCTGACTAGGCCTTCATAACAGTCTCCCAACTTGGTGACTGTCTTCAGTAGTCCAGCAGCCTTGATGAGGTCCATGGTCTCCTTGCAATCCAAGGCATCTCTTCCCAGTTCTCTTTCAACCGCAAGTCTGCGTTGATACACATATTTCCACTTTTCAACATTGCCAATGGAGTGGAAAGAGATGTTGTCCAATGGTGCATCAGGAACATTTCCAGGCACCTTTCTTCCAGATTTCTTGGCCCTCTTAGATGTCGAGACATCTAGTTCGACATCATCATCTGAATCGGATGAGGAAATTTCTTTCCTTTTCTTGGAGGGGATAGCAACCTTGCTTCTTCTGGATGTGGCAGGAGTGATTGGAGTACTCTTCTTCTGTGCCATAGTCTTGATTCGTCCAGACCTCTTAAGGGGGGTTTTTCCCTTTCTGTTTTGAAGTCTTTCCGCAATGCCAGGTGCCAACCTGTTGGCAATGGGTTCTTCATCAGATTCGACTTCTTCCAGGTCAATGAGGTCACCTGGAGCAGGTTCTGGTGCCCTTGGTGCAGGGGTCTCCTTTGTCGCTTGATCATCTTCCTCTGTTGATCTCTCTTTGCTGGGGGAAGAGAGTACTTCAGCATTTGGGCCGGAAGATGTTGGAACATCTTTCTTGACATCAGGCACAGAAACATTTGGGTTGGACGATGTTGGGACATCTTCATCAGCTTCAGGAACAGAAGCATCTTTCAGAATGCTACTCACAATACTGCGGATTTTCTTGTCCATCTCCGTGTCTACTTCCCTAGGACTTGTTGCAGGGCTAGGGTTTTCAGCAATCTTCACTCCCTGTTGTCTTCTGGGAACCAGTTTCTCAGGGACAGAAGCTTGACCAGGAATTATTTGTATGGGTTGAATGTTGAATTCCGGTTGTTCCTGGTGCGGAGATGATGGTACAGCGGGTGAACCAGAAGCGGAAGTTTCTTTTGGTGAGGTAGCCATGGAAAAGCAGAGCGTTTGGAATGATTTCGTAAATCTCAGAAGGCTATTGGGAAATGCTGGTAAAAACACGAATGCCAAGCAGATATAAATTTGAATGAAGAATGTAGAGGGGCGTGTGAGGCAACGGTCGAATTTGCTTTGTGGTGAACGTGCTATTAATGTTAAGTGATTCGTTTGGGCACGTTCAGATTGCAGTAGCTGCTATAATTCCTCTAGCAGACAAATGCCCAGCTTGCCCCTCAGTTTTTCAAACTGATTTGCATCCAAAGCCTTTGTGAAAATATCTGCTATTTGTTCCTCAGTGTCAACATGCTTCAGTGTGATCACTTTATCATCAACAAGATCTCTGATATAGTGATGTCTAATGTCAATGTGCTTGGTTCTGCTGTGTTGAACAGGATTTTTAGAAATATTAATAGCACTCACGTTGTCACAGTACAATGTCATGACATCTTGTTCGACATTGTACTCCTTCAGCATCTGCTTCATCCAAACTAGCTGTGAACAGCTGCTTCCTGCTGCAATATACTCGGCTTCTGCTGTAGATAGGGACACACAGTTCTGCTTCTTGCTGAACCATGAAATAAGATTGTTTCCCAAATAGAAGCATCCACCAGAAGTGCTTTTTCTGTCATCTGCACTTCCAGCCCAATCAGTATCACAATACCCAACCAGCATTGAATTTGAACAATGACAATACATAATCCCATAGTCATTAGTGCCATTTACATATTTCAGAATTCTCTTTACTTGATTCAAGTGACTTATCTTGGGATTGGCTTGATATCTTGCACAAACACCCACTGCATAGGTGATGTCGGGTCTGCTAGCTGTTAAATATAGTAAGCTCCCTATCATGCTTCTGTACAGGCTTTGATCAACACTGGTGCTAGCTTCATCCTTTGACAGCTTCAAGTGAGTAGGTGCAGGTGTCCTTTTATGACTGGCATTCTCCATTCCAAACTTCTTGACCATGTTCTTTGCATACTTGCTCTGTGAGAGGAATATGGAGTCTTCCATCTGCTTCACTTGGAGTCCCAGAAAATAAGTCAGCTCTCCAACAAGACTCATCTCAAATTCAGATTGCATCTGTTGGACAAAATGTCGAAGCATCTCATTCGACATCCCTCCAAACACAATGTCATCAACATATATCTGTGCAATCATCAAGTTTTCAGCATCTTGTTTGACAAAGAGAGTCTTGTCAATTCCTCCCTTCCTATACCCTTGCTGAGTAAGGAACTCTGTCAGCCTTTCATACCAAGCTCTTGGAGCTTGCTTCAATCCATAGAGAGCCTTCTTGAGCCTGTATACATGATCTGGATGACTCGGGTCTACAAATCCCCTTGGCTGCTCCACATAGACTTCTTCATTCAGGTATCCATTCAGAAATGCGCTCTTCACATCCATCTGGTACAGCTTGAATTTGAGGATGCAAGCTACACCAAGTAATAATCTGATGGACTCAAGTCTAGCAACTGGGGCAAAAGTCTCATCAAAGTCTACACCTTCAATCTGAGTGTAGCCTTGAGCAACCAGTCTGGCCTTGTTTCTGGTTATGACACCTTCTTCATTGGTTTTGTTCTTGAAGATCCACTTGGTGCCAATCACATTAGTTCCCTCGGGCCTAGGAACTAGCTCCCATACTTCATTCCTTTTGAATTGCTCCAATTCTTCTTGCATAGCATTGATCCAGAACTCATCTGTCAGTGCCTCTTTCACATTCTTGGGCTCAATTTTGGAGACAAAACATGAGTTTGAGACGATCTCAACCTCCCTTGATCTTGTAGTGACCCCTCTGTTTGGATCTCCTATAATCAGCTCCTTGGGGTGCATCTTCTGGATTCTAATGGAGGGTCTCTTGTCAGGTTGGTTGATGTTTGAATCATCTGTAGCAGGATCAGAGTTTTCTGCATTTTCTCCACTTTTAGCTGCATCTGCTACATTGTCTCCCGATGTTCTGACATCTTCTTCGACATCCTTCTTTCTTGCTGGAGACAGATCATCAACAACCACATTGATGGATTCCATCACTGTTCTGGTTCTGGAATTGAATACTCTATATGCTCTGCTGTTTGTAGAGTATCCCAGGAATATTCCTGCATCACTCTTGGGATCCATCTTTCTCCTTTGCTCTCTATCTGCCAAGATGTAACATGGACTTCCAAAGATGTGGAAGTGCTTGACAGATGGCTTCCTCCCTTTCCAGATTTCATACAGGGTGGTTGGAGTCCCTCTTCTCAGTGTGACTCTGTTGTGGATGTAGCATGCTGTGTTCATGGCTTCAGCCCAGAGATTATAGGGAAGTTCTTTGGCATGAAGCATGACCCTAGCAGCCTCTTGCAGAGTCCTGTTTTTCCTTTCAACTATGCCATTCTGTTGTGGTGTAATGGCTGCAGAGAACTCATGAGTGATGCCTTCAGATGTGCAGAATTCAGTGAACCTGCTGTTTTCAAATTCTCTGCCATGGTCACTCCTGATTCTCTTGATGACACAATCCTTTTCTCTTTGAAGTCTTAGACTCAACTCTTTGAATACTTCAAAGGTTTCTGATTTCTCTCTGATAAAGTTGACCCAGGTAAATCTGGAGAAATCATCCACAACAACATAGGCATACCTCTTTCCTCCAAGGCTTTCAACTTGCATAGGCCCCATCAAGTCCATGTGAAGTAGTTCCAGCACCCTGGTAGTGGTCTGATGTTGAAGCTTCTGGTGGGACATCTTGACTTGCTTTCCAATCTGACATTCACCACAGATTCTGCCTTCTTCTATTTTCAGATTGGGGATGCCTTTAACAGCACCTTTGTCAATGATTTTCTTCATGCCTCTTAAGTGCAGATGTCCAAATCTTTGATGCCATATTCTGACTTCATCTTCTTTGGAGGATAGACATGTGGAGGAGTAGCTGGTTTCTTGGGGTGTCCATAGGTAACAATTGTCCTTTGATCTGCTGCCCTTCATTAGAACTTCACTCTTCTCATTTGTCACCAAGCATTCTGACTTTGTGAAGTTTACATTGAACCCTTCATCACACAGCTGACTGATGCTGATCAAGTTTGCAGTCAGTCCCTTCACCAGCAGTACTTTGTTCAGACTAGGAAGTCCATCATGAGCTAGCTTTCCCATTCCAATGATCTTTCCTTTAGAGCCATCTCCAAATGTCACATAACTAGTGGAGCAGGGCTCAATATTCAGCAGGAATTCTTTGACTCCTGTCATGTGTCTGGAACAGCCGCTATCTAGGTACCAATCTTCCTTAGCTGATGCTCTAAGTGAAGTATGAACAACAAGACTGACAGCCTTGTGTTTTGGAACCCACATCATCTTCTTTCTGCTGTTGCTACTTTGAGTTCCATGATGTGGATGGCCATGTAGATGATAGCAAAAGGGCTTTATGTGACCATACTTGCCACAGTAGTGACACCTCCACTTCTTTCTTTTGCTCTTTTTCTGCTGCATTCCATGATGTCGAGACCGATGTTGTGACATCGTGGCTCCAGTCCTGTTTTTGGCAGGAACAAATTCTGTCATGGTTGTTCTGCCAGCAGACTTAGGATTAAATCCAAGTCCTCTCTGGTTTCCAGCATTCTTTCCAAGCAGCAGCACCTCATTAAGCGTATCTGAGCCTTTATTCAGCATCTTTATTGATTTGGTCATGTTTTCCAATTTAGAGTTCAGAAAACCGACTTCTCCTTTAAGCTCAGAGATCTCCTCTTTATGTGCCTCCTTTTCAGCCTCCAGATCTGCAATGACCTTCTTCAGTTGTGCTTCTTGCTGAAGAATCTTCTCACTTTTGATGCATAGTTCTCTATAGGATGTAGCAAGCTCATCAAAAGTGATTTCACTGTCTGTATCACTTGAATCTTCAGCAGATTCAAATCTCCCAGTGAGTGCATTCACATCTCTGTCAGAGTCACTTTCTTGTTCACTCTCTGTATCAGATCGACATACAGAAAGTCCTTTCCTCTGCTTCTTGAGATGAGTGGGGCATTCAGCTATGATGTGTCCATAGCCTTCACACCCATGGCATTGAATTCCTTTGCTGTGACTGGGCTTTACATCTGATCTTTTCTGGTATTTGCTACCTTTCCTGATGTCGAAAGGGATGTTCTGGACATGTGGTTTCTGCCTCCTGTCCATTCTGTTCTGCACTTTGTTGAACTGCTTTCCAAGGAGCACAACTGCCTTAGTCAGACCTTCATCAGTATCCAGGTCATACTCATCTTCTTCTCCTTCATCATTGGACACGAACGCCAAGTTCTTGCTCTTCTTTTCAGCCCTATCCGAGAGTCCTAGCTCAAAGGTTTGAAGGGAACCAATGAGTTCATCCACTCTCATGTTGCAAATGTCTTGGGCCTCCTCTATTGCAGTGACTTTCATGTCAAATCTCTTAGGCAAGGATCTGAGGATCTTTCTCACCAGCTTTTCATCTGTCATCTTCTCTCCCAAGGCAGTGCAAGCATTGGCAATTTCAAGAATGTTCATGTGGAAGTCATGAATACACTCTTCCTCCTTCATCTTCAGATTTTCGAATTTTGTAGCCAATAGTTGCAGTCTGGACATCTTTACCTTGGAGGTTCCTTCATGAGTGGTTTTCAGGATCTCCCACGCATCCTTGGCCACTGTGCAAGTGTTGATCAGTCTGAAGATATTCTTGTCAACTCCATTGAATAGAGCATTCAAAGCTTTGGAGTTTCCAAGTGCCAATTCGTCCTCTTCTTTAGTCCAGTCTTCTTCTGGCTTCAATTCATCAGTGGGCTTTCCTTCTGTGTCCAGCATCTTGGGATGTTCCCAGCCTTTGATGACAGCTTTCCAGGTTCTGCTATCCAGTGATTTGAGGAAGGCCACCATTCTTGCTTTCCAATATTCATAGTTGCTTCCATCAAGAATTGGTGGTCTGTTCACTGGTCCGCCTTCTTTCTCCATGTTCATCAGAATTTATCTCCCTAGATCTCACTCTGTGATTTCGAGTGTTGGCTCTGATACCAATTGAAATTCTGATACCAGGGGACAGATGTCGTACAGGATGTCACGACATCACGCTTCAGAACATGCAGTTTATATGTGTCCGTATGAACAGATTAAACAAGTAAATAACACAAGAGAATTGTTGACCCAGTTCGGTGCAACCTCACCTACATCTGGGGGCTACCAAGCCAGGGAGGAAATCCACTCTCAATAGTGTTAGTTCAAGGTCTAACAGCCCCTGTTTACAACCTTCTCACCTAACCACTACCCGTGCGATCTCTACCTAAGAGCCACTCTTAGATATGAGAACCTCTGCTCACTCCCTCTCACTCACACTCCCGTGTTTACAATTAAGTCAAAGACACACCAGAGATCAACTCTGAACAAAAGAGATCAACTCTACACACTAGAGATCAACTCTAGACACAAGAGATCAACTCTACACACATAGGTCCAACACTTGATGTTAGGGTACCATCAAGGTGGCTCACAAATCACTCAAGTCCCAAAACTCACAAAATAACTCTTCAATCCCGGACTTGGTACAGAACTCGTGCAGCCTCCATGATTATATAGCAATTTGCGTTTCTGGGCTGCAACGGCTTGATGCTGGAGGAGATCTATCTTCTTCTGAAAAATCTGCAGTTAAAGAACTAAAAGATAACTTTTGATCTTTTAGTTTGAATCTTTAATCTTTAATCTTTAATCCCTGAACGAACTCTTCTACTTTGAAATTCGAACTTTAATGATCTTTTAATTCGTTCCTAAAGATAGATCTTCTAATCTCTTGCTAACTGCACAATAATCTGTTAAAGATATAACAGATTTATATGTCCAGTATTTTCGGGCCGGATGTCAGGACATCGTGTCCGACATCGTGGATCCTGCAACTTCACTTCTGCACTTGACTTTTATCTTGCATTGTACAGCAACTCCAGTATTCTCGGGCAGGATGTCAGGACATTGTATCCGACATCGTGGATCCTGCAACTTCAATTCTTCATTTGCCATTTTATCTTGCCTTGTACATTGTGCAGCCCGATCTTATTCCTTGACATAACGTTGGACATCATGTGCAGCAACTCCAGCTTTCCTTCATTGTCTAAGTGCTTATGTTTTAACAAAATCTTAGCCAATCTTTTAAAGCTCAGTAGAGCTAAACACTAACAGTCAACATTCCCTCTGACATAACAAACAGAAAGAGTGATGAGTATCAAAAAGTATTTGTCAGAGGAAAATGTGTTAGATTCTCCCCTGCTGTAATCAACAAATACCTGGGCAGACCAACAGATGGAGTGGTGGATATTACTGTCTCTGAGCATCAAATTGCCAAGGAAATCACTGCCAAACAAGTCCAGCATTGGCCAAAGAAAGGGAAGCTTTCTGCAGGGAAGCTAAGTGTGAAGTATGCAATCCTGCACAGGATTGGCGCTGCAAACTGGGTACCCACCAATCATACTTCCACTGTTGCCACAGGTTTGGGTAAATTTCTGTATGCTGTTGGAACCAAGTCCAAATTTAATTTTGGAAACTATATTTTTGATCAAACTGTTAAGCATTCTGAATCCTTTGCTGTCAAATTACCCATTGCCTTCCCAACTGTATTGTGTGGCATTATGTTGAGTCAACATCCCAATATTTTAAACTACACTGACTCTGTGATGAAGAGAGAATCTCCTCTATCCCTGCATTACAAACTGTTTGAGGGGACACATGTCCCAGACATTGTCTCGACATCAGGGAAAGCTGCTGCTTCAGGTGCTGTGTCCAAGGATGCTTTGATTGCTGAACTCAAGGACACATGCAAGGTGCTGGAAGCAACCATCAAAGCCACCACAGAGAAGAAAATGGAGCTGGAACGCCTGATCAAAAGACTCTCAGACAGTGGCATTGATGATGGTGAAGCAGCTGAGGAAGAAGAAGAAGCAGTTGAGGAAGAAGAAGAAGCAGCTGAGGAAGAGGAAGATGCAGCAGAGGATACTGAATCAGATGATGATGATTCTGAAGCCACCCCATGACCATCAGACCTTTATTTTTGCTTTTTACTCTTACTAGCTATAGGGGCATGTCCCTTTGAACAATTGATTACTATTGGTCTGTAATATTTGCACCTTAAGTTCATGCATTCTACTTTTGTCAAATTCTGTCTAAAAAGGGGGAGTAATGGTATTAATGGTATTATGCATGATTTTGAGAAGTAGGATACTATGTATGCAATAGTAGTATTATGCATGATTTATGATTTTGAGAAGTAGGATACGATGTATGCATGATTCATGATTTTGAGGGGGAGTTGTATGTATATGGGGAGACTGCTGCGGCTGTTGATGACTGATGTAAGCTACTAGTAGCTGATAGAAGATGCTGCAGTAAGAGCATGGAGACAGGGGGAGCAGAAAGCTGATGTCACATGAGATGTCTTGACATCCTGGAAAAGACTAGTAGCTGATAGAAGATGCTGCAGTGAACTGCTTCACAGCAGTAGGAGCATGGAGACAGGGGGAGCAGAAAGCTGATGTCACGTGAGATGTCTTGACATCCTGGAAACGACTTGCAACTTGCAGAATTTTTGCTGTTACCACTACAGATACCGCTGTGCTTGATTACTCTGATAATGAAAGTTGCTGATCCCACTTGCATAACTGCTCGTACCTGCTCAGGAAGTGTCTAAGTATGTTTTAGACAAAATTTGCCAAAGGGGGAGATTGTTAGTGCTTAGCTCTACTGAGTTTTAAAAGATTGGCTAAGATTTTGTTAAAACATAAGCACTTAGACAATGAAGAAAAGCTGGAGTTGCTGCACATGATGTCCAACGTTATGTCAAGGAATCAGATCGGGCTGCACAATGCACAAGGCAAGATAAAATGTCAAATGAAGAATTGAAGCTGTAGGATCCACGATGTCGGATACAATGTCCAGGACATCCTGCCCGAAAATACTGGAGTTGCTGCACAATGCACAAGGCAAGATAAAAGTCAAATGAAGAATTGAAGCTGCAGGATCCACGATGTCGGATACAATGTCCAGGACATCCTGCCCGAAAATACTGGACACATAAATCTGTTATATCTTTAACAGATTATTGTGCAGTTAGCAACAGATTAGACGATCTATCTTTAGGAACGAATTAAAAGATAATTAAAGTTCGAATTACAAACTTGAATAGTTCGTTCAGGGATTAAAGATTAAAGATAAAAACTAAAAGATCAAACGTTATCTTTTAGTTCTTTAAGTGCAGATTTTTCAGGAGAATGATAGATCTCATCCAGCACAAGTTGTTACAGCCCAGATACGCACACTGCTATATAAACATGAAGGCTGCACGAGTTTTGTACCAAGTCCGAGATTGAAGAGTTATTTTGTGAGTTTTGGGACTTGAGTGTTTTGTGAGCCACCTTGATGTTATCCTAACATCAAGTGTTGGACCTGAGTGTGTAGAGTTGATCTCTATAGTTTGTGTAGAGTTGATCTCTATTGTTCAGAGAGCAATCTCTGGTGTGTCTTTGATTTATTTGTAAACACGGGAGTGTGATTGAGAGGGAGTGAGAGGGGTTCTCATATCTAAGAGTGGCTCTTAGGTAGAGGTTGCACGGGTAGTGGTTAGGTGAGAAGGTTGTAAACAGTGGCTGTTAGATCTTCGAACTAACACTATTTTAGTGGATTTCCTCCCTGGCTTGGTAGCCCCCAGATGTAGGTGAGGTTGCACCGAACTGGGTTAACAATTCTCTTGTGTTATTTACTTGTTTAATCTATTCATACAGTCAAATATAATCTGCATGTTCTGAAGCGTGATGTCGTGACATCCAGTACGACATCTGTCATTGGTATCAGAATTTCAGTAAATATAATAAATGTTGTCTTTTCCACAATTTTACACTGCATTCTAAGCACCCACGGGTTTGAGTAAAAAGGGGCCCTATACCTGGGTTCATGGGAATCTAAGGAGTGGAGGTGAATCTATGGTCATTCTAGGTCTCCGACTTGCTTGATAATAGTGAAACCTCGTCTAGAGCTTTCTCTCTTTATAATGTGTTGTCGCTAGTATTCCATACCGCCGCAATATTATTATCTTGAGTGATGATACCTCTAGAAAACAGCCATGTGAGATATGGATCGTTGGGAGTAGTTATTAGAGACCCCAAGATATTATCCTATAGGTCCCTCAAATAGGGGCATGGAGCCAACACTCTCTGTGCCATTTGTTCTCATGCATTCTTCTGCGAATAGCACATAAATTATAGTTTTGCTGTATAGCTAGTGATATTTTGTCTCTTTAGAGTAATGCGTCACTTTTTAATGCATACGTTGGGGCGCCGCAGTGCCTAGAACATAGTATTAAAAAGATGGATCTTTTTGGTCTCGTATGTGTAAATTACCACTTGTTTTTCTTTTCATTTCATGCATGCGCATTGCATCATTCATATCGGAGCCTTGATTCACCCCTTTTTTAGGTAAATGATGGGGACAAATCAAAACGGAAAAAGATTCTATCAAGTCAAGATTAAGTGCCTAGATGTCACCAGCCTTAAGGAGTTGGGACGGTTGATGGGACCCCTCCAAAGGCAAGCCTTCCGCAAAGTGTACGGAAAGATTTTAGATTTGACCACAGCGGAGGTATTTACGGAAGCCGTTGTATCCCTCGCCCGATACTATGACCAGCCGTTGAGATGCTTCACGTTTGGGGACTTCCAAATAGTACCGACTGTTGAAGAATTTGAGGAGATTTTAGGATGCCCTCTTGGGGGAAGAAAATCGTATCTTTTCTCCGGGTTTCTTCCCTCCTTGAGCAAGATTGCAGTTGTGGTTGGAGATTCGGCGAGAGAGTTGGATCGTATGAAGCAAACTCGAAACGGCGTAGTGGGCCTACCGCGGAAATACTTGGAAGGCAAGGCAAGGGATATGGCGAATCAAGAGGAGTGGGTCCTGTTTGCGGATATACTAGCTTTGTTAATCTTTGGGGTTGTTCTCTTTCCAAACGTGGACGGTTTGGTGGACCTAGCCGCAATTGATGCTTTCCTTGCATATCACCATAGCGAGGAGAGCCCGGTGGTAGCTATCTTGGCGGACTTATTTGATACATTTGACCAAAGGTGCGAGAAGAACAGCGCACGGATTGTCTGCTGCTTACCCGCTCTTTGTGTGTGGTTGGTTTCGCACCTATTCCAACAAGACATAAGGCACCCGTGTCCGCTTCAAAGTTATCGCTCGTGCGTCGAAAAGAGAGGAGTAGATTGGGACCATTACTTGGCTGGGATAGGAGGCAGCACAATCAACTGGTTTCCTCGATGGAAGGAAGGAAATGAGGGAGTTCTCTTCTCATGTGGGGACTACCCAAACGTTCCGTTGATAGGGACGAGGGGTTGTATTAACTATAATCCCGCACTTGCCATAAGACAGTTAGGGTACCCCACGAGGGGAGCACCGACGGAAGAGAGCCTCTCGCCTTTCCTTGTCAAAGATTTCGGCGCGCAAAGTCTCCAGATTGTATAAAGAGTCCACAAGGCGTGGAAAAGCCCGTTAAGGAAAGATAAAGAACTTAGGGGCATCCGTAATGGCATCATCGGTGGTTATCATGAATGGCTAAGAGTTCATACACGAGGGTTAGATTGGCTCTCCAAGTTGAAAATTATCAACGAGGAGAACTTCGAAGCTCCGAAAGAGGATGAAGAAATCCAAGCTCTAAAATCAGAGCTAGGAAAGGCAAGACTCGCCAAAGAAAAATTCAACTCAGCCGCTACAAACATCCAGAAAGAGTGTGCTGAGTTACGAGAGGAAAATGCGGCTACCGCAAGAGCCCTTAAACAAGAAACCAAGAGGGCTCGCAAGGAAGAGCATGGCCGAGATAAATTCCGAGGAGCTTTGTGGGGCAGCAACAATGAGCTCAAGCTCTGGAGAGAGGAAAGAGACCAGTCACGAGTACATGGCATGGTCTTAAAGGAGGAGTTAGCTGCTTGCTCAAGATCCAAGAGGAGTTTGGACCAACACTTAGAAGCCATGGAGCAAAGCATGCTAGCTATAATAGGGCAGTACAAAGAAGAGTTAAACCAGTCTTTGACCCATGAACAAAAACTAGTAGAGGACTTCGCACAAGCGTACGTCGAGAAGGAAGCAAGAGGGAGGGTGATTGATGCATTGCATCAAGAAGCGACCATGTGGATGGATAGGTTCGCCTTGACCTTAAATGGAAGTCAAGACCTCCCGCGACTGCTAGCCAAAGCAAAGGCCATTGTTGAAGTGTGTTCAGTCCCAGAAGAAATTCACGGGCTAATCAATTACTGTCAACACATGATAGATTTAATGGCCCATATAATTAGAAATTGTTAGGTTCTATTGTAACACTTTTGTATGATCTTGGCTAGATAAAAGCTTTGTTCCTTTTTATAAAAAGAGAAGTTCTGAAACTCATCACGTTATCTAAAAAAGGCCTTAAGGTGGATCCAAGTGCTCTGATAATTCATTAGCATATTCATGTTTTGGTGGCATAGTCACCACTGTTTGTTTCCTTAGGGAACTTACCATAACTAAAAATGCGCAAAGACACCCCTATAACACTCGATCCAGAAGTAAGATGGATAACGAAGAGGGAGTGCAAGAACAGATGAAGGCCGAACTATCGGCCTTAAAAGATCAAATGGCTTCTATCACAGAGGCCATGCTAAAGCTTCAAAAAACTATAGAAGATAATGCTACGGTGGCTGCTTCCAATACAGCTAGGGAAGTAGAACCGGTGCTACAGCCCGCAATAAACTTGGGATGAGACAAAAACACGACGGGTTTCAATCGGAGGTATAGTCCTCAAGCCTACCCTTATGGTTTGCCTCTGGACTTCACTCCCCGTACTGCTCTAGACGATTTGAGCCAAGCCCCTACCTTCGAGGGACAGCTCCCTCCTCATGCTGACTATCCTCTGCAAGAAGATGATGAAGGAGATGCCCATTTAGGCCCTCTACTTCCCCTCAAGGAACCAGCCCCCCATGAGTTGCCCCAACCAAACATAGTCCACCACGTCCCGTCTCCATCCGCACCCGTTAAGGAACTTGTTCCCTTTGCAAAAGACAAGGGAAAGTTTGATCTACTTGAAGAGAGGCTGAGAGCGGTAGAAGGCCTCGGCAACTATCCGTTCTCGGATTTAGCGGATCTGTGTCTGGTACCTAACATCATCATTCCCCCCAAGTTTAAAGTACCAGATTTTGATAAATATAAAGGGACGACGTGTCCGAAAAGTCATCTTCGGATGTACTGTCGAAGGATGGGGGCATATTCTACGGACGAGAAGCTGTTAATGCACTTCTTTCAAGACAGCTTAGCCGGAGCAGTAGTGGCATGGTACACCAATCTAGAAGCTTCTCAGATCCGGTCATGGAAAGATTTGGCAAATGCCTTCATTAGGCAGTACTAGTACAACACGGACATGGCTCCTGATCGGAACCAACTTCAGAGCATGACTAAGCGGGAACATGAGTCCATTAAAGAATATGCTCAAAGGTGGAGAGACTTAGCAGCCCAAGTCGTCCCACCTATGACTGATAGGGAAATGATCACGATTATGGTGGAAACGTTGCCCACATTCTACTACGAGAAGCTGATAGGATATATGCCAGCTAACTTTGCAGACCTCGTCTTCGCTGGAGAAAGAATCGAGTTCGGACTGAGAAAAGGCAAGTTTGAATATGCCTCTAACGTTGCCCCCAACAACAATAGAAGAGCCCCAGTGGTGGGCACACGGAAAAAGGAAGGAGACACCCATGCGGTCACCACCGCCCCAACATGGATGAAAGCGCCCCAAAATGCCCAAAACTCATACCAACACAACCACCCGAACTTTTCGATTTGAGCCGGAAGTTCCCTCCCAACTCAAGTGGAAGGGCCTCCCGCAACAGAAAAAACGCCTGCCCAACACACAGCTCCATCCACCCCTCGACCGGCCAATAATACAACTCCTGGCACGAGCTATAATAATGCACGACGCCCCCCGAAAGACGAGTTCTCTCCTATTCCCATGGCATATTTCGAGTTGTGGCCCTCATTATTGGAAAATCACTTGGTGGTGGCCATACCCGGGAAGGTCTTCCAGCCACCATACCCCAAGTGGTACAACTCGAATGCCACATGCGCATACCATAGTGGAGCCCCCGGACACAACATTGACTCTTGCCTCCCATTCAAGTATAAGGTGCAACACCTAATAAATGCCGGCTGGCTATCATTTCAAGAAGAGGGCCCCAATGTTAAAACCAATTCACTAGCCAGTCATGGAGGGGCTAGCGTAAACGCCATCAAAAAGGACAGGCCGTCAGGGTCAAAGAGATTAGAAGATGTGGCTACGTCTAGACGATTCATCTACCAGTCGCTGCAGGCAGCATGCATGGTCTCTTGTTGCGGAGGCGAGAGTGACGAATGTCTGTTTCATCTCGGGGAATCACACGACATGGAAACCTGCCCCGCGGTGGAAGAGTTACTTTAATGGCTCATGGACTGGGGGCAGCTCGAAGTGTCCAAGGGAGATAGGGAAGAACCCCAGATTTGCATGCAGTCGGAAGAAAGGAAGGTTCCCCCAACCCCCAAAGCCCTAGTAATATGTTTCACTAGTAATGTGACCGGCTCCAGGCCCAAGTACCCCCCGACAGTGCCCAAGCCAACACTGTTTTCTTATCAAAGCAATAAGGCCGTTCCATGGAAATATACCCCTCCCGCTTTTGGAGAAAGAGCTGCAACCGAGGTTGACTCCTTGTCAGCCAAGGTGACCAACATCATCGGCCTTAGTGGCGTAACCCGTAGTGACCCGGTGTTTGCTCCCCCTCACTCGGCGGAAGTGCCCTCCAAGGGGAAAGCACCCATGATCCAAGAACCCGCAGACACGACCGCCCCCTCAAAAGAAGTGGATCCCCCGGTGGTAAAAGGAGCTGAAAAGAAGGAAGGTCTTCAAGGAAAGGCGGTGACCTTGGAAGAGGCTCATGAGTTCCTTCGTCTCATCCAACAAAGTGAGTTTAAAGTAGTTGAGCAACTAAATAAAACTCCGGCGAGGATCTCTTTGCTCGAACTGCTCATAAACTCTGAGCCTCATTGTGCACTAATGGTAAAGGTCCTCAATGAAGCCCACGTAGCAGACAACATCTCAGTCGAGGGTTTTGAAGGCATTGTTAATCATATAACTACCAATAACTATATCGCGTTCGCGGAAGAAGAGATTCCCGTCGAGGGGAGAGGGCACAACAAGGCTCTACAAGTGTCTGTCAGATGCATGGACCATGTCGTTGCTAAGGTGCTTATCGACAATGGTTCAAGTTTAAATGTGATGCCAAAGACCACCTTGGAGAAACTTCCTTTTAATGCGTCACGTCTAAAGCCAAGTTCAATGGTAGTACGAGCCTTTGACAGTAGTTGGCGGGAGGTGATGGGGGAAATCGACATCCCCATTCAGATAGGCCCCCACACTTGCAATGTGGTTTTTCAAGTGATGGACATAAATCCCGCCTACAGCTGCCTTTTGGGGAGACCCTGGATTCACGCGCTAGGAGTGGTCCCTTCGACGCTTCACCAGAAATTGAAATTCGCGGTTGGTGGACTCTTGGTGATAGTGTCAGGCGAAGAAGATATGTTGGTGAGCTGCCCCTCCTCCGCACCATATGTAGAAGCAGTGAAAGAATCATTGGAAACGGCTTTCCAATCCTTCGAGGTGGTGAGTTGTGCCTCTATGGAAACGAGTCCGCTGCTACCTTGTCTCTCTAATGCGGCCCTAATGGTGGCACGGGTAATGCTCAGGCACGATTACAAGCCCGGAATGGGTCTGGGCAAGGACAGCCACGGGAATGCCGATGTGGTCGACATTAGGGGGAACCCGTACAAATATGGGTTGAGGTATGAACCCGGGAAACCGGGAAGAAGGAATGCGCCGTCAAGACTCCAGGCAGATAGGGCATGGCCCGACCATGTTAGCCAGTGTTTCACAAGTGCCGGGATAATGCTCGAGGAAGAGGTGGCAGCAATAGGAGAGGAATCTCCACAAGATCCGCCAAGTTTCGTGCGACCATGCCATCCCAATTCCCAAGTAGGGAACTGGCGTGTGATGAGCCAGTCGGAAGTCTATACCGTTGATTGAATGTAATTAGAGGCTACAGATTCCTTTCTCTTTTGTTTTGTGAAATCTACCTTATTGAACAACAAAGAGATCTTGTTTAATCTATTCTTGCGATTCCACCTTTTCTTGTATCATTTTGCATGTTTTTTTTTTTGTCTAGAATGGTATAGATGTGAGGGTCGATTCTTCGAGGATCCTAACAACGAGGGTTTGATAATCGATTTTGACCGAGATGTAAGTCAAACAATAAACGAAGAAGAGGAAGAGGACGTCCTTTCACCAGAGTTGGAGAGGTTGATCGCTCAGGAAGAATGCGAAATGAAGCCTCACCAAGAGGAAACCGAACTGATAAACTTAGAGACCGGGGAGGGAAAGAAAGAAGTGAAAGTAGGAACCGGTATGACCGTACCTATCCGCCAAGGTTTGATAACCCTTCTTGAAGAATATCAAGACATCTTTGCATGGTCGTACCAAGACATGCCAGGTCTGGACCTCGACATTGTGTAGCATAAGTTGCCATTGAATCCTGGGTCTTCCCCGGTTAAGCAAAAACTACGAAGGATGAGACCCAAAATGTCTTTGAAAATTAAAGAAGAAGTGAGAAAGCAGTTTGATGCGGGTTTCTTGGCTGTAGCTCAATACCCGGAGTGGGTAGCCAACATTGTCCCAGTCCCAAAAAAGGAAGGCAAAGTACGAATGTGTGTAGACTATCGGGACTTAAACCGAGCCAGTCCTAAAGACAATTTTCCCTTGCCACACATTGATATACTGGTAGATAATACAACCAAGTTCGCCCTTTTCTCCATTATGGATGGTTTCTCAGGGTATAATCAGATAAAGATAGCACCCAAAGATGTGGAGAAGACCACTTTCGTTACCCTATAGGGAACATTCTGCTACAAAGTGATGGCCTTCGGGCTGAAAAATGCTGGGGCAACCTATCAACGTGCCATGGTAGCGTTGTTCCATGACATGATGCATAAAGAGATAGAAGTCTATGTAGATGACATGATTGCCAAATCTCGGATCGAGGATGAACACCTCGTCAATTTGCGTAAGTTGTTTGGAAGGCTGCGGAAATACCAACTGAAACTAAACCCCGCCAAGTGCACCTCCGAGGTGAAATCGGGGAAGTTATTGGGATTTATCGTGAGCCAGAAAGGGATAGAGATAGATCCCGAGAAAGTGAAGGCCATTCTTGAAATGCCAGAACCACGCACGGAGAAACAGGTTCGAGGTTTCCTGGGCAGGTTGAACTACATCGCGAGATTTATCTCGCAACTCACCCCTACCTGCGAGCCCATCTTCAAACTATTGCGTAAGAACCAGGCGGTCCTGTGGAACAGTGACTGTCAAGAGGCCTTCGAAAAAATCAAGCAGAGCTCGCGAATCCCCCGGTGCTCATGCCACCTGTAACAGGAACACCTATTTTCCTGTACATGACTGTGTTAGACGAGTCTATGGGGTGCGTGTTGGGTCAGCACGACGACTCTGGGAAAAAGGAACAAGCCATTTACTATTTAAGCAAGAAGTTTACCGCCTGTGAGATGAATTACTCAATGTTGGAAAGGACATGCCGTGCCTTGGTATGGGCGTCACATCGTCTTAGGCAATACATGCTCAGTCATACCATGTGGCTTATTTCCAAAATGGATCCCATGAAATACATCTTTGAGAAGCCGTCCCTCACGGGACGAATCGCTAGGTGGTAGGTACTACTATCTGAATTCGATATTGTGTACGTCACCCAAAAGGCGATAAAGGGAAGCGCCTTGGCGGATTATTTGGCCTAACAACCCCTCCAAGATTATAGGCCAATGCACCCTGAGTTCCCGGATGAAGACATCATGGCCCTATTCGAGGAGAAGCGGACGCACGAGGATATAGACAAATGGATTGTTTGTTTCGACGGGGCATCTAATGCTTTGGGCCATGGAGTAGGGGCAGTCCTTGTATCCCCAGATGATCAATGTATTCCCTTCACGGCCAGGCTAGGTTTCGATTGTACCAACAATATGGCCGAATATGAAGCGTGTGCCCTTGGGATTCAAGCGGCCATTGATTTTGACGTCAAGCTACTCAAAGTGTATGGAGACTCGGCTTTAGTAATATGCCAGTTGAGAGGAGAATAGGAAACTAGGGATCCAAAGTTGATACTCTATCAAACTCATATCTTGAAGTTAGCCGAATTCTTTGACGACATTTCTTTCCACCACATACCTCGGGAAGAGAACCAAATGGTCGATGCATTAGCCACCTTGGCATCCATGTTTCAACTTGCCCCACACAGGGATCTGCCGTACATTGAATTCAGATCTCGGGGCAAGCCGACACATTGTTATGCGATAAAGGAAGAGCGAGATGGGAAACCGTGGTATTTTGACATCAAGCAGTATGTCAAGAACAAAGAATATCCACCAGGGATTTCCGACAATGACAAAAGAACGTTAAGGAGATTGGCTACTGGTTTCTTTGTGAGTGGTACCATCCTGTACAAACGAAACCACGACATGACCCTCCTGCGATGTGTAGATGCCAAAGAGGCGAACTATATGATTGAGGAAATCCATGGGGGTTCATTTGGGACACATGCCAATGGGCATGCTATGACCAGGAAGATCCTTAGAGCAGGTTATTACCGGCTCACTATGGAAAGCGATTGCTGCGCCCGTGTAAGAAAATGTCATAAATGTCAAGCATACGCGGACAATGTCAATGTTCCACCACATCGAACCCAAAGCTTCGAATGGTCATCGCTTCGTTCTCGTGGCGATAGATTATTTCACCAAATGGGTCAAAGTGGCTTCTTATACCAATGTCACGAGGAATGTGGTGGTCAGATTCATAAAGAAGGAGTTGATTTGTCAATACGAACTCCTTAGGAAAATCATTACTGACAATGGCACCAATCTGAATAACAAAATGATGCAAGAAATGTTCGGGGATTTCAAGATCCAGCATCATAACTCCACCCCCTATCGGCCAAAGATAAACGGGGCTGTGGAGGCTACAAATAAAAATATTAAGAAGATTATTCAGAAGATGACAGTGTCATACAAAGATTGGCATGAGATGTTGCCTTTTGCCCTACATGGATATCGAACCTTGGTACGAACTTCTACTGGGGCAACGCCATATTCCTTGGTTTATGGGATGGAAGCGGTACTCCCATTTTAGGTAGAGGTCCCTTCCCAGAAGATATTAGCGGAATCGGACCTAGAAGAATCAGAGTGGGCTCAAACACGCTATGACCAACTCAACCTTATTGAAGGTAAGCGCTTGACGGCCATGAGCCATGGGCGCCTCTATCAACAAAGGATAAAGAACGCGTTTGACAAGAAGGTACGCCCGCGCAAGTTCAATCAGGGGGACCTTGTGCTGAAAAAGATATCTCATGCTGTTAAAGATAATCAAGGGAAGTGGGCCTCGAATTACGAAGGACCTTTCGTTGTGAAAAGGGATTTTTCTTGGGAGGGGGGGGGGGCTCTGGTGCTCACCAACATGGATGGCGACGAGCTACCCTCGCCCGTGAACTCCGATGTCGTTAAGCAATATTACGCTTGAAATCTGGGGCAATTGAGGAAACCGCTGCATGTTCTTTTTATTTTTGTGTTTGTGTGTTCTTTTTGGTTTCCTTCAGGGATTCCTGTCTGCTGTAATTGTCACGCCACAGTTCTTTAAAAGAAGAGAATATGGGTCTGAGGCTTCAGTCCTCACTTTGGTTTTAAACCATGTGTAATTTGTAATAACCTGAGCCCTTTCGCTCAGTTCATGGGGTGCCCCAAGCGCTTAATTAAAATTGAATCTAACCAGCTTTCACTAAGAATATTATTGCATTTGAAAACATTCATGCATACGCATACGCATGCATATTTTGTGATAATAGGGGCAGAATCGTCTTAGACGACGGTCAGAGGTCGAGACAAGGTCAAAGGCAGAAACCAATCAAGGTAAGACGACGACGCGGTCACGATTTGCCATGCCTTGTTGTTTCCTACTTTCAGGTACTTATGGACGGACGCAAGGAAAGGCTAGGGTCACGACCAATAGGTCGTCATCCTTTGCCTAGCTCAGGACAAGCGGAAAACACAGCTGCAAGGCAGCCTAGTATCCTTTAAATTCACAGTAATTATTACTGTTGTTTTTTAAAATAAATAATGGATGCCTAATCCACCTTGAGTGGGTTCGAGTAAGCGAACGCCGACCCGTAGAGGGCCATGCTTATGTCTTCCCTAAAAAAAAATTGGCAGGTTAGCTCGCCTGGGCGAGCAACCCCTGGACGAAAATGTTTAAAAAGGGGGAGGGGGAAGATTTCTATACTCAAAAACTTCCCCCCTCACTCAAAAAACGCCAACACCACGGGAATTGAGGATTTTCACCCCTAGGCCACTATTTTTGCGCTTTTTCTTCCATTCTTAGTGTTGCTACTCACTCCATCAAGTAAGTATCTCATTCTTGAGTTTTCAAGCTTTCCATTAATGTATCTTGGTCTTCTTTTGGTGCTCTAAATTGTGTGAATATGCCCAAGTCTATGGGGCAATTTTGGCTTTGTTTCATGCTTGATTGGTGTGAGTTAGGGGGTTTTATGGGATGGCCCTAGGCCTATGTTGCATTCTGGAGTACTGGGGCATGCCGCATTGCCCCCATTCTCTTGCTATTCATGCCAAAACATGCGCCCACCAAGTGCTCGGTGAAATGCCTCAATGACATATGGGCATGGTTTTGTAAGCTTGGGATTGTGGGACTGTTTTATATGTATAGGGACAACATGAAGGATTTAAAATGAGTGTCCGAGTGCGATTCTAGGCCTAGGAACCCAAGCTTTTAATTTCAATACAAGGAAGCATGACTTACGCCTAGGAATCTTAGTTTTGGTTTTGAATGTAAAAAGGCATGAATATTAGGACATGTTTGAGAGATTTTTATTAGAATTTAAATTTGGCTGCCCCATGAGGAATACCTTGGACCTAGGTAGCATGGAAAATACCTTTCAACGGTATGTATATATGTGAATATATGTAGCATGAAAATGCCTTGCAAAGGGTGTGAATATATGGCATAAAATACCTTGCAAAGTGTGAATGAATAGCAAATAATGCATTTCAAAAATCTGTATGTGTAGGATAGGTAGTGTAAAAATGCCTTTCAAAATATGTACATTTGTGGATAGGTAGCATAAGGAGCCTTTCAAAAAATATACCCATGTCAAAAGTGGCACGAGAATGCTTCCCAAATGAATATATGATGTGGAAATTGCCCCTCAAGTGTAGATAGATGGCATGAAAGTTCCTTTTCAAATGCAAGTGTGTGCGTGACGTGAGATTGGCTCTCCAATGTGCATATATGTATAAATAAATGTGAATGAAACAACAAAAAATTTGTATGTTAATAAAATACTTCAAATGTGCGTAGGTAGTTTGTGGTAGCAAAATACTTAGGATATGAACATGTGTAATTTTGACACAATACCTTGAGCATGCGTATATGTATTCTTTCCAAAAAAAATATATATGTGTGGTAACTAGAATGTTTTGAATATCCTTGTATGCTGATATAAAAAGTAGGATATTCTACGCATGTGCACGTTGTTAAATGGTCTCTTTAAGGAAATGTGTGCACAAGTTTGTTCTAAATCGAAAAGATTAGCATACCGTTTTTTTTCTTTAAAGTAGGATTTCCTTGTAAACTAAACTTTCCAAATGTTTGTCCTCGCAGGAAATGGTTCCGAGAAAGCTTTCCACAAAGAGATCTAGGAAGGACGCCGTGGCTGAAGGGACCAGTACCGCCCCCGAGTTTGACAGCCATCGTTTCAGGAGTGCTGAGCACCAGCAGCGTTTCGAGGCCATCAAAGGATGGTCGTTCCACCGAGAGAGACGCGTCCAGCTCAGGGACGATGAGTATACCAACTTTCAGGAAGAGATAGCTCGCCGGCATTGGACGTCGCTGGTCACCCCCATGGCTAAGTTTGACCCAGAGATAGTCTTGGAATCTTATGCCAATGCTTGGCCCACGGAGGAGGGCGTGCGGGACATGCGGTCATGGGTAAGGGGCCGGTGGATTCCTTTTGATGCAGACGCCCTCAGCCAGTTCTTGGGAGACCCGTTAGTGTTAGAGGAGGGCCAGGAGTGCGAGTATAGTCAGAGAAGGAACCGGGCTGATGGATTTGACGAGGAGGCCATTGCTCAGCTGTTATACATACCGGGTCAGGATTTTGCCTGGACCGCTGTCGGGAGACGGGTGCGGATCATGCGCACCAGCATGACCACCTTGACTCAAATGTGGATGACGTTGCTGCTCAGCAACGTCTTGCCCAGCGATCATAACTCCGACCCTCTGCCAAAGTGTCAGCTGGTGTATGCCATCCTGACACGGATGAGTGTCCATGTGGCTCAGTTGATCGCTGACGCCATTATTTATTTGCAGGTATGCCACCTACCAAGCACTATTTAGACCTAGATAAGTCTAACAGGGCCCTGGGATTTCCAGCATTGATCACAGGTCTCTACCAGTCATTCGAGGTTCCCGTCACACCTAGTAAGGTGATTCGACCGCCGATCACCCGGGCCTTCATTGAGAAGTATTGCACACCTAGACAGGCTCAGGGTGACGCACCGCAGGCCCTAGATGCACTGCCACCACCTCATCAGGCTGATCCAGCTGGGTCATTTGGCATGGAGCAGTATCTACAACACTTGGTTCGCCAGCAGGCGGCTAACCACAAGGGGCAGGTGCAGGTCCATGAGTCTCTCTACTAGCTCAGCCTCAGCCTGCAGAGCCAGGGTTTCATTCCTTTTGCGTGCCCTACTCCAGATCAGTTCAGGGCAGAGGTCGCATGGCCCGGAGATTGGCCTGAGGCCCAGGCAGGGGAGGCGCCCGCAGAGGATCCCAACGATGCAGAGGAGGCCGGCATGGATGAGGAGATGTCGGATTTACTCGGTTTCTTGGGAGGGAGTGGAGCCACATGACTAGGAGATCCCAAGATTCATATTCTCTTTTATATTTCCTCTTTTATCTGTTACATATCATTTTTATTTTTTTGGACTTGAGGACAAACGTTTGTTTTGTTTTTTCAATTATAATTTGTTTTGTGCATACATTTTGTTTGGACTATTGCGTTAGTGCTTACTTCGTTATTGTCGATAATATTTGTTGAAATTCCGGAACCGTGTAGAGTTTTCATTTAGGAACGTCGTCCTAAAAATAAAACGAACAAAAATCATGATAACTCCAAGAATAGAAAAAAAGAAAGAGGCGTTGTGAACAAATGTCGTGTCTATATATAAAGAAGAGAAAAGAGTTTTTTTTATATATAAAAAGTGTATGGAAAGATTTTGTGTGTGTGTAAATAATGTGTGAAAAGAAATTCTTGTGTGTGAGCAATGAGTGTATGTAAAGAAATTTTTGTATAAAACACAAGCGTATGTTGAAAAACGAAAAAGAAATCTTTGAACAGTAATAGAGTTTGTATATAGACCGTGTTGATATAAAGAGAAAGAGTTTTAATGCGTGTGTATACAGAAAAAGTTCGTCATGTATAGGAATGTAGGTCTACAAAGAAAAGCTTTCTCATAGATGGCGATGGATGTATGGTTTTTGCGAACATAAAAAATGAAACAAAAAGAAAAAGAAAGAAAGACCTCGAAGGCCGGCATGTTATAATCATAGGAAGCGATAAATCATTCGTAGAGAGCAAACATATCTTTTGGAAACAAGGGACTGACGCTAAGAGTTTATTTTCCAGAATAACCGAGATAAGAATGGATGGATTCGTTGAACCGATGAAAGAACATAATTTGGAAACATTGGGTCTACTTGTGTAACTCCCCAGTCGTAGTATCACAATGCCATAAACTGGATGCTTGAGTACCCGCCTAGCTGTAGCCATGACTAATTTTGCACGTTGTTTCCAAATCATCATTGTTACGCGTACCTCGTGGAAATAATATGGAAATTCAACTCGAGACCGACGCCTTGAAACACGAATTTGTTTAGCCCCAGATATCAAAATCGGGCTCGCACGATGAAAAGGCCATGATGAGACACAACCTTGAGCTACTTTGAACCTGGGCCCATGAAAAGAATCGTCATCCTTTCCCCCGAAGAAGAGGAAAGCGGAATCTCCTCAAGGGAGAGCGGATAACGAATGCTAAAACCCGAATTCCCAATGGAAGAAATGGAAAGGAAGAAATGAAAAGAAAGAAAAGGAAGAAATGAAAAGAAAGGAAAAGAAGTATTCCCAATCAATGATCGGAAGAAAGTAAAAAGGAAAAGATTGGAGTAAAACAAAATAATTCTCGATCAATAAAGGAAAGAGAACAGAAGATCTTCAGACCAGATAAGTTTTCGGCGAGGTAAAAGACCGCCGACAGAGGGAAAACCCATTTTTGAAGTAGTTCTTCCTTTTGGATTGCCATTCAAAGTTGCTCCCGACTGGCGATATCCCGCCCCACATAAACAAAGAGGAAAAGACAGAAACGACCAGCTTCCTCTCCAAAAGCACTACCCTCGAGAAAATCTTATTGATCCGTGATCGTGCGTGTGATCTTTTGGTTCGATAGGAAATCGTGTGCAAAATAAAATCATGGTGCAGCTATGGTTTGGGATTAGGGTAAAACACTCGCCTGTGTGAGTTTTTATACACTATGAGTGATTTTATTCCCAGTTTCAGTTTGACCCGACGTTTCCCCTAAATGTTCATTTAAAAGCTAAATGTTGACATCCTGCCCTTCATTTGCGGTTACAAGTAAAATAACTTTTGGGCATGGGTATATTGTTTCTCAAAAATATGGTGCTCTCGTGAATGATTTATTTTTCCTTACTAAAGCATGTTCGCCTTTTAGGTGAAAGAACCCGGTGGATCATTCGGTCCTACCCTCAAATCTTATTTGGAGACTCATGAATTGATTTCCTAGCGATGTTCATGCGTCCTCCACCATCGAGTCTGGAGCCCCGCGAATTGATTGCCTAGCACTGTTCGCCTATCCACCACCCTCAAATCTTATTCGGAGACCCATGAATTGATTGCCTAGCGCTGTTCATGCGTCCTCCACCATCGAGTCTGGAGCCCCGTGAATTGATTGCCTAGCGTTGTTCGCCTATCCTCCACCCTCAAATCTTATTCGGAGACCCATGAATTGATTGCCTAGCACTGTTCATACGTCCTCCACCATCGAGTCTGGAGCCCCACGAATTGATTGCCTAGCGCTGTTTGCCTATCCTCCACCCTCAAATCTTATTCGGAGACCCATGAATTGATTGCCTAGCACTGTTCATACGTCCTCCACCATCGAGTCTGGAGCCCCACGAATTGATTGCCTAGCGCTGTTTGCCTATCCTCCACCCTCAAATCTTATTCGGAGACCCATGAATTGATTGCCTAGCGCTGTTCATGCGTCCTCCACCATCGAGTCTGGAGCCCCGCAAATTGATTACCTAGCGCTGTTCGCCTATCCTCCACCCTCAAATCTTATTCGGAGACCCATGAATTGATTGCCTAGTGCTGTTCATGCATCCTCCACCATCGAGTTCGGAGCCCCGCGAATTGATTGCCTAGCGCTGTTCGCCTATCCTCCACCCTCAAATCTTATTCGGAGACCCATGAATTGATCGCCTAGCGTTGTTCATGTGTCCTCCGTTATCAAGCGCGGAGCCTTTGGTGGCTGGGAAATGTGATTTTTTGTTATTTTCCCGATCGGTTCCTTCGCCAAACATGTGTATATGTATATATTATGTTATTGGTGTTTTTGTTTGTATTTGTTTTGTGTTGTGCAGAGAAAGAAGAAGGAGAGACGGAAGTCGTCATAGACTAATCACGGAAAGGGCGAAGACGGACGAAATCAGTGTTTTATCTTTGCTTTCCTCTTATCTCCGATAAAAGGTAAGTAAAGAGGGGCAACTATCACACCCTTATTTCGTCCGGGGACCATTGTTTGATGGCATGCAACCTTTGTTTCACCACTTCGAGGTACTTGGCACCCTTTGTTGCACAATACGTGAAGTTCCGAGACATGCCGAAAATCAAAAGGAAGCGTTGTTACGCAATTCGTGAAATTCCGTAACATCCCAGAAATCAAAAGGAAGTATTGTTACGCAATCCATGAGTTTCCATAACATTCCGAAAGCTAAAAAAGGAGTAATTACATGACCCGTAAGGTTCCATAACCTTACAGAAAGAAAACAAGTATCGTTACAAAATTTGTAAAGTTTCGTAACGTTACGGAAAAAGAATCACCAAAAAAGCAAAGGGGTGTATTTAGTAAAAAAAAAGGGTGCAAATAGCAACCAAGCCCACTTGGCCCTTCCAAATCGTTCCTCCAAAAGGCGGTTGCTTTTGGAGGAAGCAACCTGGCTCGCCTGGGCGAGCTGGGTGGCAAGCTCCTCCCCTATTTTTCTATAAATAGAGGGAGGAGTGAAGAAGGAAAGGGTTCAGCCCTCTTGGCACTTCGTAATCACTTGAAATTAGTGAGGAAAATTGTTTCCGTGAAGAAAATCCAAGCCGAGGCACTTCCGTAACGTCTCCATAACGTTTCCGTGGGTGATTTCGCGAAGATTTTCAATCGTTCTTCGCCGTTCGTCATTTGTTCTTCATCGTTCTTCGGTCTTCAACCGGTAAGTTCCTGAAATCAAACTTTTCAATTCATTCTATGTACCCGTGGTGGTCCCCATTTGTTTCGCGTACTTTTATCCTCATTTCATTTACTTTCCGTACCCCCTTTTGACGTGCTTCAGTCATTTACTTAAGTCATTTTCTCACCTAATAAAAAAATAAAATAAATTTCCACCGATCATTTGATTTGTAATATCCGTTAATTTCTGTTAAAATGAAATCCGACCGTTCGGTCATGCCGTAACCACGTTGGAAACCAAAAAGAGGTAAAATAATAATATAATAATAAAACAAATATCTTTTAGTAAAATAAAGCAAAAAAATCAATCGGATGTTTCTCTTTGGGATTTCTCTTTCTTATTTGAATTGACTAATAACTAAAGTGAAATTAAAGCTAAAATCAACTCGCAAAGTCAAGCTCGTCCGCAAAAAATCACTAAAAAGGATTTTAAGGTTCAATACCTCAGTTTTTCTCACCAAGTAACAATGGATCATTTTAAGGTCCAACGCCTTAAAAGGACCACCTTCCAAGTAAAAAGGATCGCTTGATTCACCCTTAAAAAAAACTACGTAGGTCTGATTTCCTCTTCGATGGAGGGTACGTAGGAGCAAGAGCCCCGCTTTTGTCAACCTCAAAAATAAAAAAGAAATAATAGTTTAGATACACAATTTCACACAATCCTAATTGTCGCAACCTACCCTTCGGCGGAAGGGCGACGCGTGACTCGCGGGATGCGTGTTCCACGAAAGGAATACGCGCGGAGTCGCCACCAACGTTTATTTGAGGAAAACGTCGGAAAAACCGGAAAAGACGCGATCTACGAACTTTTAAGTGAAAGGTTCGGGAGTTGTATTTACGCACGGGGAAGGTATTAGCACCCGACACGTCCGTCACAAGGGACGGCAGCCTTTAATCGAATGTGCAAACATGACTTTGATTTTTACGTTCCCTTTTATGTCCTTATATCCTTTATACCCTTTTTATATTTTTTCTATTTTTGTGGTCGACAAGGGTGTTTCCCTTTCCTCCTACGTATTCCTCAATTGCGATGAGGAAATCAGACCTACGTAGTTCTTTTTTTATCAAGTGATTCTTTTTTATTTAAAAGGTGATCATTTTAAGGCGTTGGACCTTGAAAATGATCCATTTTTACTTAGTAAGAAATTGAAATGATAAACTTCAAAAACCTATTTTTATGGACGAGCTTGACTAGGCGAGTTGATTTTAGCCTTAGTGTCACTTTAGTTATTAGTCAATTCAATTAAGAATGAGAAATCCCAAAGAGAAAACGTCCGATTGATTTTCCGCTTTATTTTACTAAAAGACGTTTTTTTTATTATTATATTATTATTTTACCTCTTTTTTGATTTCCAACGTGGTTACGGCACGACCGAACGGTCGGAATTCATTTTAACCGAAGTTAACGGATAATACAATTCAAACGATTGGTGGAAATTTATTTTACTTTTAGGTTAAGCGAGAAATGACTTAAATAAAATGGCTTAAGCACGTCAAAAGGGGGTATAAAAAGTAAATGAAACGAGAATAAAAATACACGAAACACAATGTGGACCACCACGGGTACATAGAATGAATCGAAAAGCTTGGTTCGAGGTACTTACCCGTTGAAGATCGAAGAACGATGAAGAACGAATGAAGAACGTCGAAGAACGGTCGAAACCTTCGCGAAATTCCTCACGGAAACGTTACGGAAACGTTTCGGAAGCGCCTCGACTTGGATTTTCTTCACGGAAAAAAATTTTCCAAGCAAATTCGAAAGAGAGAGAAGTGCTTAAGGGGCTGAAACCTTTTTCACTTCACATCTCCCCCTATTTGTAGAAAATTGGGAGAGAAGCTTGCCACCCAGCTCGCCCAGGCGAGCAGGGTTGCTTCCTCCAGAAGCAACAGCCTTCTGGAGGAATCTTCTGGAGGGCCCAAGTGGGCCTGGTTGCTATTTGCACCCCCATTTTTACTAAGTACATCCCCTGCCTTTTTTTGGTGATTCTTTTTTCGTAAAGTTACGGAAACTTACGAATTTCGTAACGATACTTTTTTTCTTTCCGTAGTGTTATGGAACCTTGCGGATTACATAATCATCCCCTTTTTGACTTACAGAATGTTACGGAACCTCACTAATTGTGCAACGATGCTTCCATTTGATTTCCGGTGTGTCACGGAACCTTACGGATTGTGCATCAATATTTTCTTTTGTTTTCCGGCATGTCCCGGAATTTCACAAATTGCTTAATGATGGGTGCCAAGCACCTCACCAGGACCAAACAAAAGTTGCATGTCATCAAGCAAAGGTCCCCGGACGAAATTAGGGTATGACAGTTGCCCCTCTTTACTTGTCTTTTGTTGGAGATAAAAGGAAAGTAAAGATAAGACACTAATTTTGTTCCTCTCGGTTGACGAGAGTCGCGGGTGACCATAAAATCTCCGCATGCAAATGACTTGTTGTTCCAGGGGGAACAAAAGGTGCAGAAGACGATGTCAGTCTCTGCATGCTATCAAGCGTTCTGTCTTACAGATAGCAAAAGAATGTTTATACGGATAACCACTCGGGTATTTCCGCCCGTCAGCGTGACTCAAAAGTCAGTATGACAGATCTTGTGAGCGCGGAAGATGATGTAAATCTCCGCGTGTCAACAGGCTTGTCGGCCGCGATTGACGAAGGGCGCAGAATGACCATAATTTGTCTTTGCGTGCCATCGGACACGACTGTGTCTGAATGGCAAAAGGTGTGCGGAATGACCATAATTTGTCTCCGCATGTCATCAGGCCCGCCGCCTCTGGATAACAAAAGGGTGCAGAATGACCATAATTTCTCTCTGTGTGCCATCGGACACGACTGTGTCTGAATGGCAAAAGGGGTGCGGAATGACCATAATTTGTCTCCGCATGTCATCGGGCCCGCCGCCTCTGGATGACAAAAGGGTGCAGAATGACCATAATTTGTCTCTGCGTGCCATCGGACATGACTGTGTCTGAATGGCAAAAGGGGTGCGGAATGACCATAATTTGTCTCCGCATGTCATCAGGCCCACCGCCTCTGGATGACAAAAGGGTGCAGAATGACCATAATTTGTCTCTGCGTGCCATCGGACACGACTGTGTCTGAATGGCAGAAGGTGTGCGGAATGACCATAATTTGTCTCCGCATGTCATCGGGCCCGCCGCCTCTGGATGACAAAAGGGTGCAGAATGACCATAATTTGTCTCTGCGTGCCATCGGACACGACTGTGTCTGAATGGCAAAAGGGGTGCGGAATGACCATAATTTGTCTCCGCATGTCATCGGGCCCGCCGCCTCTGGATGACAAAAGGGTTCAGAATGACCATAATTTGTCTCTGTGTCCCATCGGACACGACTGTGTTTGAATGGCAAAAGGTGTGCGGAATGACCATAATTTGTCTCCGCATGTCATCGGGCCCGCCGCCTCTGGATGACAAAAGGGCGCAGAATGACCATAATTTGTCTCTGCGTGCCATCGGACACGACTGTGTCTGAATGGCAAAAGGGGTGCGGAATGACCATAATTTGTCTCCGCATGTCATCGGGCCCGCCGCCTCTGGATGACAAAAGGGTGCAGAATGACCATAATTTGTCTCTGCGTGCCATCGGGCACGACTGTGTCTGAATGGCAGAAGGTGTGCGGAATGACCATAATTTGTCTCTGCATGTCATCGAGCCCGCCGCCTCTGGATGACAAAAGGGCGCAGAATGACCATAATTTGTCTCTGCGTGCTCTCAGGCTTTTCGTCTTACAGACAGCAAAAAGTTTTGAAAGTGCGGACAACCACTTGGGTATCTCCGCATGTCACGTGACTCCTGTGTCAGCATGACAGAACTTGTGAAGGTGGCCGACAAAAGTGAGGCTCTTGCTCCTACGTATCCTCCAATGAGGAACTCAGACCTACGTAGTTCTGGATAACTTGTGAGACTTGAAAAAGTCTCCACCGGAAGATGCTGACACCTCCGGAAAGGGCGCAGATGACCACATTGGCCTCTGCTCGTCAATCACACTTGGGGTCACTGAATGACGAGGTGCGGATAACCGTAAGGTGTCTCCGCAGGCTACCAGCTCTTGGGTCATGGTAACAAAAGGTGGTGCGGTCGACAAAAGCGAGGCTCTTGCTCCTACGTATCCTCCAATGAGAAACTCAGACCTACGTAGTTCTGGATAACTTGTGAGACTTGAAAAAGTCTCGGTGTTTTCTCCACTAAAATGCAAACATGCTTTAGCAAAGAGACAAATATTCCAACTGATTAGAGCAGCATATGCTTTTTTTTTGAGTGAAAAACAATGCGTTTACCGGGGAAGGAGAGTCTGCTGATGAACCCCCCCCCCCATAACCATAAATGAGATTTTGGATGTTAGCATTTCATTTCTAAATGACCATTTAGAGGAAACACTGGGTTCGACAAAAATAGAAGAAAATCACTCAAAGTGTATCAATCTCACACAGGTAAGTGTTTCATCCTAATTCCGAACCATAGATATGTCATGACTTGACTTTGCAAATTATTTCCTATCAAATCAAAGATTACATGCGTGATCATGGATCAATAGGACTTCCCTTGGAAATGGGTTCTTTTGGTGGGTTTTTCGGCTTTTGATTTTTTTGGCTTTTTTCTTTTCTGTTTTGGTTTAGTGCGGGGCGAAAAAGTCGTCGACGCACAGGATTTTGGTTGGTAATCAAAGGGAGAAGACCACTTTAGGTCATGGTTTCCTTTCCTTCTTTTTGTTCATTTGGTGACAATTCTGTATTGTTCAGATATTGTCTGGTCAAAAGACCTTTCTGCACATTTCTTCTGCTTCCTTGATCAGGAACTTTCTCTCCTTCCTTTTCGTTCTTCCTTTTTTACTTTCTCCCATTCTTCGGTTGGGAATTTTCTTTCTTTTCTTTTTGCTTTCTCCCACTCTTTGATTGGGAATTTCCTTTCTTTTCTTTTTGCTCTCTCCCACTCTTTGATTAGGAATTTCCTTTCTTTTCTTTTTGCTCTCTCCCACTCTTTGATTGGGAATTTCCTTTCTTTTCTTTTTTTTTTGCTTCCGAGGGTAAGGATTGACATTCTCACCCTGGGTCAAGGTTTATGGTGAGTTAGGATTTTGGCTCAAGGATTGTAGAATGGCTAGACATGATACATGTCAGGGTTTGGTTTGGTTCAAGGATAAAAAGGGATGCCCCACATTATTTCCATGACACAAATGCAAAAAATGATGATTTGGAAACTTTATGCAAAACTGGTCATGCATGCACCTATGCGGACACTCAAGTGTCAAATTTTTATGGTCATGTGATGCTAGGGCTCAGGATTCATTTCCTCTATTTTAGTCAACCCAACGTTTCCAAAACATGTTCTTTTATCAATTTGTGCATTCATCCGAGTCCATTTTGGGCGTCCGAGAAAATTTTCACAGCATTCACCCTTCAGGTGTATACACATTTTTTTTCAAAAATTAGCTATGATCAGCGAATTTTTCTTTAAATCAAAAGTCAGAAATCATCTCTTTCAAAAACATGTTGGTTCTTTATCTTCTATTTTCCTTCTTTTTCTCCTTACTTGCTCTGTCTTTCATTTTTTTTATCATGATTTTTGTTTGTTTTATTATTTTTTTTGGAAGATGTTCCTAAACGAAGAACTCTACACGGTTCCAGAATTTCAAACATCATTGATAGTAATGATATAAACACTAACGCAACAATCCAAACAAAAATGTATGCGCTGTACAATTGACAATCGAAACAACAAAAACAAACATTAGTCTCTCAAGTCAAAACATAACATAAAAATGATAAAAGAAATATGAAAGAAAACATGAATCTGGGGATCTCCCAGTCATGTAGCTCCACTCCCTCCCAAGAAGTCAAGCAAATCGGCCATCTCCTCGTCCTCGTGGGCCTCCTCTCCAACGCCGGGAGCTTCTGGGGGCGCCTTTCCTGCTTGGGCCTCGGGCCAATCCCCGGGCCATGCGACCTCTGCCCTGAACTGGTCTAGAGTAGGGCATGAAAAAGAAGCGAAGCCCTGGCTCTGCATGCTGAGGCTCAGCTGGTACAGACAATCATGAGTCTGTACATGTGCCCGGTGGTTGGCCGCCTGCTGGCGAACCAAATGCCGTAAATACTGCTCCATGTCAAATGACCCAGCCGGGCCAGCCTGATGAGATGGTGGTGGCGCGCCCGCGGCCTGTGGAACATCCTCCTGAGCCTGTCTCTGGGTGCAGTACTTCTCAATAAAAGCCCGGGTGATGGGCGGCCGAATCACCTTGGTAGGTGTAACGGGGACTCCAAACGACTGGCAGAGTCCTGTGATCAGCGCGGGAAATCCCAGGGCCCTGTTGGAATTATCTGGATCCAAAGGGTGCCTGGTAGGCACCATACCTGCAAAAATATAGATGGCCTCAGCGATTAACTGAGCCACATGGATGCTCATCCGCGTCAGGATGGCGTACACCAGCTGACACTTCGGCAGGGGGAGGTCGGAATTATGATCGGTGGGCAGGATGTTGCTGAGCAGCAAAGTCATCCATATCTGAGTCAGGGTGGTCATATTGGTGCGCATGATCCGCACCCGTCTTCCTGCAGCAGTCCGGGCAAAATCCTGCCCCGGTATACATAGCAACTGGGCGATGGCCTCCTCATCGAACCCATCAGACCGGTTCCTCCTCTGGCCATACTCGCACTCCTGGCCCTCTTCCAGCACCAACGGATATCCCAGGAGCTGGCCGATAGCATCTGCATCAAATGGGATCCACTGACCCCTCACCCAGGACCTCATGTCACGCACGCCCTCCTCTGTTGGCCAAGCATTGGCATAAAATTCGAGGACTATGTCTGGATCAAATTTGGCCATGGGGGTAACTAGTGATGCCCACCGCCGGCGACCTATCTCCTCCTGGAAATCAGTATACTCGTCATCCCTAAGTTGGACGCGTCGCTCCCGGAGAAATGACCATCCCTTGATGGCTTGGAAGCGCTGCTGATGTACAGCGCTCCTAAAGCGGTGACTGTCATACTTGGGAGCGGAACTAGTTCCTTCGGCCGCCTTATCCTTCCTGGACCTCTTTGAGACAAGCTTCCTCGGGGCCATTTCCTGCGAAGGCAAACATTTGGAAAGTCAGTTTTACCAAGAAATGCTACTCTTAAAACAAAAATGGCATACAACCTCCTCCAATAAACACAAACATCAATGTAAATTTAGAACAAACTCATGCTATACTTCCTTATGAACATTCACTCGCACAAGATATTCTCCTACCTAAGAAAAATGCACCCATGCACAATCGAGGCACCTTCGTTACCTAGATTATTTATATGTACTTCCAAGGTGTATTTGCTACCTACATCACATGCACTTCCTTGGCTAAATTTACATACATGCATACTCAAAGCATTTTGGCTACCAAAAATTGCACACGTGCACATTCTGGTATTGCATATACCTATGCATATACAAACTTTGTGATGAATCTTGGCTATCTACACAATAAGGTGCTACATTTCATGCTTTATTCAAGTGTTTTTGCTACCTAAAGCCACATGCAAATTCAAATATATTTTCTTTTGCTGACTAAAATTGTATTCAAATTAAAAGGTATTTTTGTAAGGTATTTTCTTTACATAACATACAACATATATATATTTTTTGTGAGACATTTTGACTACCAAGAATTACATGTACATACATCCAAGTATTTTGCTACCACACCCAAAGTGTAAATTGCCAAAGGTATTTTTCTACCTATTCTAAACCTACACATTTATGATGAGCAAAATTCCTAAACATCTAGGCGTAGGGAAATTATTGTAGCGTGGCTCATAGCTGATTGCTGGCCAAAAAGGGTAACTTTACCCAATATGCACCTCCTCTTGTGTTCCTTTACATAAAAACTTTGATTCCTAGGCCTAGGACATATGTGGGGCAATTACTCTAGCCCTTTCGAAACTGAATGCATGTCCCAAAAAATAGAAAATATGTGCAAACTAAATTGCCCCATGGGTTGTTTCCCTACAAAAATCACGCGCTAATGCCATTGAGGCATTTCACCGAACACTTGGTGGGCGCGCGTTTAGGCATCAATAGCAAGAGAACAGGGACAATGTGGCATGTCCCATTGCTTCAAAATGCATTATAGGCCTAGGGCCATCTCATACAAACCCCCAATTCAACCCAATCAAGCAAGAAAACAAACCAACATTGCCCCACATATTTGAGCACATTCCCACAATTTAGAGCACCAAAAGGAGATCAAAATACACCAATGAAAAGCTAGAGAGCTTAAGGATGGAATACTTACTTGTTGGTGATGAATAAAAGCGCAAAACGGAATTGAAGAATGCGAAAAGTAGAGATCCTAGGGCTGCAAACTCGTAAATTCCGTGGGTATGGCTTTTGAAAGGGGGGGAAAGAAGTTTTTGAATGCAAAAACGTCCCCCCTTTCGTCACTTTTATATTTTGGTGCAGGGGTTGCTCGCCCAGGCGAGCTAACCTGCACTTTTTTTTTTTTTTTGAGAGGAACATTAACTATGTCCCCTCTTTCCTTATGGGTTAGCGTTTTGCCTATTTGAGCCTACTTAAGTTAGAATTAGGCGTTAATTACTAAAAAACAAACAATGATAGTAAAATACTGTGAATTCAAAGGATACTGGGCGGCCTTGCGCGACGTTCTCTGCTTGTTTAGCGCAGAGAAAGGGGCAACGATCGGTCGGTCGTGACCCCATCCCCACTTGCATCCGTTCCTAAGTACCTGCAAGTAATAAACAACCAGGTATGGCCAATCTTGAACGCGTCGTTGTCTTACCTTGATTGGTTTCTGCTGTTCATGTTTTGTCCCCACCCCAGAAGGTAGCTCAAGATGATCCTGCCCCTGTTTTACCACAACAATATGCATGCGTATGCGTATGCATGAATGTTTTCCAACGCAGCAAATTTTAGTGAAAGTTGGTTTAGGTTCAATTTTAATTAAGCGCTTGGGGCATCCCATGAACTGAGCAGAAGGGCTCAGGTGATCACAAATTAACGCAAGGTTTGAAACCAACGTGAGGACTAAAGCCTCAAATCCACGTTCATTTCTTTAAAAGATTGTAACGAGAGATACTGTAGACGGGGAATCCCTAGGGGAAATCTAGAAAACACATAAAGATAAAGAACATGCAACGACATCCTTAATTGCCCCAGATTCTAAGCATAATATCGCTTGACGACATCAGAATTCACGGGTGAAGGTAGCTCTTTGCCATCCATGTTGGTAAGCACCAGGGCTCCTCCGAAAAAAGCCATCTTCACAACAAAAGGCCCTTCGTAGTTTGGGGCCCATTTTCCTCGATTGTCCTTGACAGCATGGGACATTTTCTTTAGCACAAGGTCTCCCTCATGGAACTTGCGCAAGCGTACCTTCTTGTCGAATGCACTCTTCATTCTTTGCTGGTACAAGCGCCCATGACTCATGGCCGTTAAGCGCTTACCCTCAATGAGGTTGAGTTGGTCATAGCGCGTTTGAGCCCACTCTGATTCCTTTAATCCGGATTCTGCCAAGATCCTTAATGACGGGACTTCTACCTCAAACGGTAACACAGCCTCCATCCCATATACCAATGAGAACGGCGTTGCCCCAGTTGACGTTCGCACTGAAGTTCGGTAGCCGTGTAACGCGAATGGGAGCATTTCGTGCCAATCTCTGTATGAAACGGTCATCTTTTGGATAATCTTTTTGATATTCTTATTGGCCGCTTCCACGACTCCATTCATCTTTGGCCAGTAGGGTGTGGAATTGTGATGCTGGATTTTAAACTCCTCGCACATTTCCCCCATCATTTTATTATTCAGGTTGGTGCCGTTGTCCGTGATAATCTTCCTTGGCAAACCATATTGGTAGATGATCTCTTTCTTAATGAACCTGACCACCACACCCCTCGTGACATTGGTATAGGAGGCCGCCTCGACCCACTTGGTAAAATAATCTATCGCTACGAGGATGAAGCGATGACCATTCGAGGCCTTGGGCTCAATGGCCCCGATGACATCTATTCCCCACATGGAGAAAGGCCAAGGGGCGGACATGACATTCAGAGGATGTGGTGGAGCATTGACATTATCTGCGAACGCTTGACATTTGTGGCATTTCCTCACATGGACACAACAATCACTTTCCATGGTAAGCCAGTAATAACCTGCTCTTAGGATCTTCCTGGCCATAGCATGCCTGTTGGCGTGCGTCCCAAACGAGCCCTCATGGACTTCCTCGATCATGTGATTCGCCTCCCTCGCATCCACACACCGCAGGAGTGTCATGTCATGGTTTCTCTTATACAGTATGCTTCCGCTCATGAAGAAACCGGCCGCCAACCTTCTCAATGTCCTCTTATCATTGTCGGCAATCTCTGGCGGGTATTCTTTGCTTACGACATATCGCTTGATGTCGAAATACCAAGGCTTACCGTCCCGTTCCTCTTCTACTTGGCAGCAATGCGCGGGTTTGCCACGACACCAAAATTCAATGTAGGGTAGATCCCCGTGCGGCGTTAGCTGGAACATAGACGCCAAAGTAGCAAGCGCATCCTCCATTTGATTTTCCTCGCGGGGAACATGATGGAAAGAGATCTCATCAAAGGTTTTAATCAATTCCTTGATATAGGCTTTGTAGGGTATCATCTTGGGATCTCTAGTTTCCCATTCCCCTCTCAGCTGATGGATTACCAACGCTGAGTCGCCGTACACCTTGAGTAGTTTGACATTAGAGTCAATCGCTGCCTGGACGGCCAGAGCACATGCTTCATATTCGGCCATGTTGTTGGTGCAGTCGAATCCTAGCCTGGCTGTGAAAGGTACACATTGATTGTTCGGAGAGACCAATACTGCTCCAACGCCATGGCCTAGAATGTTTGACGCTCCGTCAAACCATACGGTCCATTTGTCCCGATCTTCGTTCAATTTTTCCTCAAACAAGGCCATGATGTCCTCATCCGGGAATTCAGGATGCATGGGCTGATAGTCGTTAAGAGGCTGTTGAGCCAAATAATCTGCTAAGGCGCTTCCTTTTATCGCCTTTTGGGTGACGTAAACTATATCAAACTCGGATAGCAAGACTTTCCACCGGGCGATTCGTCCTGTGAGAGCTGGCTTTTCAAAGATGTACTTAACCGGGTCCATCTTGGATATCAACCAGGTAGTATGGCTCAGCATGTACTGCCTTAGGCGATGGGATGCCCATACTAAAGCACAACACGTTCTTTCGAGCAAGGAGTAATTCATTTCACAGGTCGTGAACTTCTTACTTCGGTAGTAAACAGCGCGCTCTTTCTTTCCGGATTCGTCATGTTGCCCCAACATACACCCCATTGACTCGTCTAAGATTGTCATGTACAAGATGATAGGCCTTCCAGGTGCTGGTGGCATAAGCACGGGAGGATTCATAAGGCACTTCTTGATCCTTCCAAAAGCCTCTTGGCAATCCTCATTCCAGCGATCAGTTTGGTTTTTGCGTAAGAGCTTGAACAACGGCTCACAAATGGCAGTGAGCTGCGATATGAATCTGGCAATATAATTCAAGCGTCCCAGGAAACCTCGGACTTGCCTCTCTGTACGGGGTTCCGGCATCTCAAGGATAGCCTTCACCTTTTCGGGGTCTACCTCTATCCCTTTCTGGCTTACAATGAAACCAAGCAATTTCCCTGATTTGACCCCAAAGGTACACTTGGCGGGGTTCAACCTTAATTGATATTTCTTAAGCCTTTCGAACAACTTCCGCAGGTTGACAAAGTGTTCTTCCTCGGATTTAGATTTGGCAATTATGTCGTCCACGTAGACCTCGATCTCTTGATGCATCATATCATGGAACAAAGCTACCATGGCCCGCTGATAAGTTTCCCCGGCATTCTTGAGTCCAAAGGACATCACCTTGTAACAGAATGTTCCCCACAGGGTGACGAAGGTAGTCTTTTCCATATCCTCTGGCGCCATCTTTATCTGATTGTAACCGGAGAAACCGTCCATGAAGGAAAATAAAGCGAAATTGGCCGTATTATCTACGAGGATATCGATGTGTGGCAAAGGAAAATTGTCCTTGGGACTGACCCGATTCAGGTCCCAATAATCCACACACATTCGTACTTTCCCATCTTTCTTAGGGACCGGTACAATGTTGGCAACCCATTCTGGATACCGAGCGACGGCCAGAAAACCAGCGTCAAATTGCTTCTTCACTTCTTCTTTTATCTTCAAGGATGTTTTGGGCTTCATCCTTCTCAGTTTCTGCTTTACCGGGGAACACTCGGGATTTAGAGGTAATCGGTGTTGTACAATGTCAGAACTCAAACCGGGCATATCTTGGTATGACCAAGAAAAGATGTCTTGGTAGTCTCTTAGCAGGATTATTAATTCTTCAAGGATAGGTGCGGTAATACCTGTGCCTATCTTTACTTCCCTTTTTCCACTGCCAATTCCCAAGTCTACTAGTTCTGTTTCTTCTTGATGAGGCCCTATTTCTTGGTCCTCATGGGCGACCATCCTTTCTAATTCTGGGGGAAGTCCCACATCCTCATTCCCTTCACCTTCCGTTTGATTCGTTTCTTGCTCGAAGTTGATAGGCGGGTCCCAGGTATTAGTACCTTTCGGGGGACTCGTCATCGGATCTACCGTTTCAGAAATAAAGAAGTAAACATGCAAATGGATGAGAATGGGTAGAGACGTAGGAACAGATGAAGAAAGATCCTTGTATTATAAATTAAAAAAAAAAAACAAAATACACAAAGCCTTAACCAAAAGAAAAACTCTAAAGCCTAGGCCCAACTATAGAGCTTTTAAAACCGTAAAGGTTTACATTATGCTCGTTGCGTAAATGTCGGGGCATCCCTCCACTCGCCAATTTCCCAGCTGGAAATCAGGAGGGCATGGTCGTACCAAATCCAATGTACTTGGAACATCATCTTCGTATATCGCGACCACTTGACCTTCGTCCCCCAGACCCGAGCTTATAAAGCTTCTACTTATGTGGCAGGGCGGGCTTCCTTCACCTTCTTGTCTCGACCGCGAGCTTTGACTACCGCTCTTCCTTCCCGCGATGCTTCTCTTTATATCTGCCTGAGTGGGCTTATAGCCTAACCCATACTTCCAACGATTTCCTTTGGCATTTATCAGGTTAGTCATGCCGCCGTTGTCTTTGCCTAAACCCATTTCGGGTTCGTAACCGTTCCCCAACATAACTTGGGCCATCATTACTGCTGCATCGGACAGGCAAGCTTGCCCAGAGAAGGAGTCCACGGAGGAAATGCTTACCACCTCAAAAGACTGGAAAGCGGTTTCTAATGACTCCTCTGCGGCTTCCACATAAGGCATAGAGGATGGGCAGCTCACCAAGATGTCTTCCTCGCCTGATACGATGACCAGATGCCCTTCCACTATGAATTTCAACTTTTGGTGGAGTGTAGAGGGAACAACTCCCACTGAGTGGATCCACGGGCGCCCCAACAGACAACTGTAGGGGGTGTTAATATCCATTATTTGGAAAGTAACTTGACAGGTGTGAAGGCCTATCTGCACTGGGAGATCGATCTCTCCCCTAACCTCTCGGCGGGTGCCGTCGAAGGCACGAACCACTATTGAACTCGGCTTTAAGTGGGAGGCATTGAATGGTAATTTCTCCAAAGTGCTCTTAGGCATCACGTTTGAACTGTAACCATTATCGATGAGCACTTTGGCTACGATATGGTCCATACACTTAACTGATACGTGCAAAGCTTTATTATGCCCTCTCCCCTCGGCGGGGATTTCTTCTTCGGCGAAGGCGAAATAGTTGTTGGCAGTGATATTATTGACCAGCCCTCCGAAACCTTCTACTGAGATGTCTTGGGCCACATGGGCCTCGTTCAAAACTTTTAATAGCAGAGCCCGATGAGGCTCGGAGCTCATGAGTAACTCCAACAGCAAGACCCTGGCCGGAGTTTTGTTGAGCTGTTCGATAACCTTGAATTCGCTCTGCTGAATTATACGGAGGAACTCACTGGCTTCCTCTAGCGACACCTCCTTTTTACCATCCTTTTTCTCCGGAAGACCTTTCGCCGAAATATCTTTATTCGAAGCGTGGGGTGCTTCACCATCTTGTTCCTCCACCACTTTTCCTTTCCCCTTGACGTTCGTGGGTTGGACTGGTAGGTTCGGAGGCGCAAACACACGACCGCTACGAGTCACACCACTCAGTCCCGTGATATTTGTTACCTTAGCCGACAACGAGCTGACATCGGTGGCTTCTTCTTCCTTCTCCCTCGGAGGTGTATATCTCCATGGGACTGCGTGGCTATTTTGGTATGGGAAAGGAACAGGTTTAGCTGCTAAGGGGTGTCCGGGCTTTTGCGAAGCTGTGCCCTTGGTGAAGTATATCACCAAGGGTTTGGGCCTCGCAACACCGCTCCCATCCGTGGACTGCATGCATATATGCTGCTCCTCTCTTCCTTCACTGCTAACTTCCAGTCAACATTGATCTATCATTTGCTGTAACAATTCCTCTACTCCCAAACACGTTTCCGTGTCATGCAGCTCGCCGGAATGCAGCAAACAGGAATCCTCCTTACGCCCACTTTGAGGAATCACACCTTCCTTTTGTAGGGCCTCAAAGATAAACCTCCTAGGGGTTGCCACATCTTTTAAAGGTTTAGACCTGCGCGGCCTATCGGACTCAACGGCGTTGACCGCTCCCCCTCCATGATTGGCGAGCGTTGGTTCTCACATTGGGCCGATCCTCTTGGAAAGTCAGCCATCCAGCATCTATCAAATGTTGGACCTTGTATTTAAGGGCCAAGCATTTTTCAATGGAATGCCCCGGGACACCCCCATGGTACTTGCAAGTTGCGTTAGGGTCATGCCACTTTGGGAAAAGGGGTTGGAGGACCTTTCCGGGAGTTACCACGGCCAAATGGTTGGCGATGAGGGACGGCAAGAGGTCTTCGTACGTCATTGGGAGTGGGGTGAATTCTTGAAATGGCCTCGGAGGGAAGTTCCTTGTTGCGTTGGAATTACCGGCCGAGCGAATTGTGTTCGGAGTTGGAACTTGGGGAGCTTCCCTCTGGGTGGGTGCCTTAGGCTGCACAGGTGCTGAACTAGAGGCGTTCCCGGTATGAGCCGAGAAACTCGGGTGATGTTGCGCGTACTGATGGGTACCATGAGGTGTCTGCGGGGGTTTGACCCACGCGGGCGTTGAAGAGACGGCATGGGCATCTCCTTCCTTCCTTTTTGCCCCCGTTGTCCCGATTCTTTTGGCATTCGCACTCGTGGAGGAAACGTAATCGAACTTTCCTCTTTTCAACCCTACCTCGATTCTTTCCTCGGCGAACACTAGGTCCGCAAAGCTGGACGGCATGTAACCTACTAGCTTCTCATAGTAGAACACTGGCAGAGTGTCTACCATCATGGTGATCATCTCTCTCTCAACCATGGGAGGAGCCACTTGTGCCACCAGATCTCTCCACCGCTGTGCGTATTCTTTAAAGGTTTCGCCCTCTTTCTTGAACATATTCTGCAGCTGAGTGCGATCGGGAGCCATATCGGAATTGTACTGATATTGCCTTAGGAAGGCAGTAATCAGATCCTTCCAAGTACGGATACGGGAGGCTTCCAAATTAGTGTACCAAACTACCGCGGCTCCGGCCAAGCTATCTTGAAAAAAGTGTATTAATAGCTTCTCATCCTTAGAGTGTGCGCCCATTTTGCGACAGTACATCTTGAGATGGTTTTTGGGACAAGTCGTCCCTTTATACTTGTCGAAGTCCGGTACTTTGAACTTCGGGGGGATAACAACATCGGGTACTAAGCAAAGATTCGTCATGTCTGCGAATGGATAGTCCCCAAATCCTTCCACGGCTCTCAATCTCTCCTCGAGGAGATCGAGCTTCCTTCTTTCTTCAGTTGTCGGGGGCGGTCCTTCCGTGGACAAAACTATTGGTTGTGTCGTGATGTTGGGCTGAGGCAACGTGCTGGGTGCCGGCCCTTCGGGGATCGGGGGATAGAACTCGACATTCCTTCGAGCATAGTCTTGAGGGTCTTTGTGGACCTCGTCGGGCTATTGAGGAGGCTCTCTTTCAAGGACGGGAGAAGCAATATGGCCTGCATCGTCTTGCAGGACGGGTGGTGAGTAGTTGGGCGGTAATCCATAAGGGTAAGCCGCTCGGTTGTATCCCAGATGAGGGTTGCCATCGTGCCCCAGTGTGTCCCTTCCCCGTCCTACTATGTTTGAGGGAGGATGGTGCGCGGTTGCCAAGAGAGTTGGGTCTGCTTCGGCAACCGAACTGACAGCGGCAGCGGTGGCCACGTTTTTCTCCATGAGCTGCCTCATTCCTAACATGGCTTCCATCATGGAAGCCATTTGTTCTTTCAGAGCCGACATGTTGGCTTTCATCTATTCCTGTGTCTCCTCTTGATCAACCATCGTTCTAGATTTGGATCTGGTGCGATAGGGATGCCTTGTGGCGCGTTTAGTTATGGTGTTTTTCCCTAAAAAACCAAACGTGAGGAGTGGGTAAAGAAAGAAAAAATGCATGCTAGAGATAAAATGCAGGAGTGATTTGATTCGCACAAGCTTTTTGGAGTAGAAACATGGGACCAACTCATTTTATTTCAGAAAAGTCGTATCTAGTCAAGGTCTGAGAGACCATACAAGTTTTCTAGCGATTTCTAATTATGTGGGCCATTAAGTCTATCATATGCTGACAATAGCCGAGAAGCCCATGAATTTCTTCGGGGGCGGGGTAGGTGTCCGCCATTGCCTTGGCCTGGGCTAACAACCGGGGAAGTTCTTGACTCCCGTTCAAGGTAAGAGCAAACCGATCCATCCACATGGTTGCCTCTTGGTGTAAAGAGTCGATCACCCTTCCTCTAGCCTCTTTTTCCGCGTATATTTGGGCATACTCGTCCGCGACCCTATGCTCGTGGGCCGTGGCTAGACCTAACTCTTCTTGGTACTTGGCGATGATAGCTAGCATGTTGGTCTCCATCTCGCATAAACGCTGAGACAAGCTCTTTTTGGACCTTGAACAGGCAACTAACTCCTCTTTCAAGACCATGCTATGTGCTCGCGACTGGTCCCTCTCTTCCCTTCGCAGCTTGAGTTCATTGTTGCTACCCCACAGAGCTCTGCGAAATTTGTTACGGCCATACTCTTCCTTGCGAGCCCTCTTGGCCTCTTGTTCAAGGGCTCTTGCGGTAGTTGCATTCTCTTCCCGTAATCCGGCACACTCCTTCCGGATGTGTGTAACGGCCAACTTGAACTTCTCCTTGGCAAGTTTCGCCTTTCCTAACTCGCTTTTGAGAGCTTGGACCTCTTCGTCCTCTTCCGGTGCTTCAAAACTCTCTTCGCTGACGACTTTTAACTTGGCGAGCCAATCTAAACCTCGTATATGAACTTTAAGCCATTCATGGTAACCACCAATGATGCCATTACGAATGCCCCTAAGTTCTTGATCTTTCCTTAACGGGGTTTCCCATGCCTTATGGATTCTTTGTATAGCCTTGAAATTTTGTGCGCCGAAATCCCTCACAAGGAAAGGAGACATGCTTTCTTCCATCGGTGCTCCCCTCATGGGGTACCCTAGTTGTCTTATAGAGAGCGCGGGATTGTAGTTAATACAACCCCTCGTTCCTATCAGCGGAATGTTTGGGTACCCTCCACATGAGAAAAGGACTCCTTCCTTTCCTTCCTTTCATCGGGGGAACCAATTGATTGTTCTACCTCCTATCCCAGCCAAAAGCTGGTCCCAATCTATTCTTCTCTTTTCAGTACACGAGCGATGGCTCTGGAGCGGACATGGATGCCTCGTGTCTTGCTGGAACAGGTGTGAAACCAACCAAACACAGAGGGCGGGCAAGCAACAGATGATCCGTGCGCTACTCTTTTCGCACCTTCGGTTAAATGTGTCAAATAAATCTGCCAAGACAGCTACCACCGGACTTTCCTTGCTATGGTGGTATGCAAGGAAAGCGTCGATTGCTGCTAGGTCCACCAAACCATCTACGTTTGGAAAGAGGATGACCCCAAAAATTAGCAAAGCTAACACATCCATAAACGGGACCCAATCTCCTTGATTGGCCATACCCCTCGCCTTGTCTTCTAGGTACTTCCGTGGTAGGCCCGCTATGCCGTTTCGAGTCTATTTTATGCGGTCCAAACCTCTGGCTGAATCCTTGATCACAGTCGCAATTCTGCTCAAAGAGGGGAGACACCCGGAAGAAAGGTATGGTTTTCTTCCCCCGAGAGGACATCCTAGAATTTCCTCAAATTCTTCAATGGTTGGTACCAATTGGAAGTCTCCGAACGTGAAGCATCTCAAAGGCTGGTCATAGTATTGAGTGAGTGATGTAATGGCTTCTATGGATACCTCTGCTATGGTCAACTCTAAGATCTTTCCGTAAGTCTTGCGGAAGGCTTGCATTTGGAGAGGTTCCATCAACCGTCCTAACTCCTTGATGCTGGTGGTATCTAGGCCTTTAACCTTGACTTGGTAAAACCTCTTGCCGGTTGGATTTGTCCCCATGCTTACTAAAGTGAGACAAAAATCTGATGCAAATCAAAACTCCGATATCTCATGGGTGGAATGGATGAATGCAAGAAGGAATGCATATGACACAGATGTATTTTAAGAATGTGGGTGCCCAGGACATTGTCTCCTTCTTAGACACAACGTCTAGGGGTAGCAAAGTGCCCCAACGTATGTATTTAAGACGGTGACCCGGACCCTCCGTTGATTTGTCTATAGAGGGGATCAAGACAGAACCCATATGTGACGCATATGCAGAAGGCGCAATGCGGGAATGTACATAGTATGACAATATTCACTAAACATAAGCAAAAGGGTATATGATACTTATGCATGGCAGTGTGAAAAAATGGCACGCAGCGTGTTTGCTCCGTGCCCCTATTTAAGGGACCTATAAGGGAGAGAGCTAACTAGGCATTTAGTGATAACCCCTAAGGTAGTCATATCTCTCTTGATGGTTTCTAGAGGTATTATCCCCTTCGAAGAACATACAGCAGCAGTAGGGACTACTAGCAACAATATGTTTTCAAAGAGGAAAACTCTAGATGAGTGTTCACTGTAATCAAGCAAGTCAGAGACCTAGCATGATCACAGATTCACCTCCACTCCTTATGTTCCTATGAACCCGGGTATAGGGCCCTTTTTCAACTCACAGTGTGTGCAAATAGTGTTGGTGTTTGTGTGCATCAAATGAATAAATTTTTACCTCATGCATACATTTTAAAACGCACTAAAAGCAACAAAGAGTTTATATACACAAGAACATAAGACAAATAAATGGAAACCAATCAAAGGAGAAAGTCATGATAAAACATTGCACAAGATTAAATGGCCTAACTCTCTAAAAATGGTCCCCAGTGGAGTCGCCAACTGTCGCAACCTACCCTTCGGCGGGAGGGCGACGCGTGACTCGCGGGATGCATGTTCCACGAAAGGAATACGCGCGGAGTCGCCACCAACGTTTATTTGAGGAAAACGTCGGAAAAACCGGAAAAGACGCGATCTACGAAAAGTGAAAGGTTCGGGAGTTGTATTTACGCACGGGGAAGGTATTAGCACCCCACATGTCCGTCCCAAGGGACGGTAGCCTTTAATCGAATGTGCAAACATGACCTTGATTTTTATGTTCCCTTTTTATGTCTTTATATCCTTTACACCTTTTTATATTTTTTCTATTTTTGTGGTCGACAAGGGTGTTTCCCTTTGCTCCTACGTATTCCTCAATTGCGATGAGGAAATCAGACCTACGTAGTTCTTTTTTATGCGTGAATCAAGTGATTCTTTTTACTTGAAAGGTGATCATTTTAAGGCGTTGGACCTTAAAAATGACCCATTTTACTTAATAAGAAATTGAAGTGATATACTTTCAAAAACCTATTTTTGTGGACGAGCTTGACTAGGCGAGTTGATTTTAGCCTTAGTTTCACTTTAGTTATTAGTCAATTCAATTAAGAATGAGAAATCCCAAAGAGAAAACGACCGATTGATTTTCCGCTTTATTTTACTGAAAGACATTTTTTGATTATTATATTATTATTTTACCTCTTTTTTGATTTCCAACGTGGTTACGGCACGACTGAACGGTCGGAATTCATTTTAACCGAAGTTAACGGATAATACAATTCAAACGATCGGTGGAAATTTATTTTATTTTTAGGTTAAGCGAGAAATGACTTAAATGAAATGGCTTAAGCACGTCAAAAGGGGGTATAAAAAGTAAATGAAACGAGAATAAAAATACACGAAACACAATGTGGACCACCACGGGTACATAGAATGAATCGAAAAGCTTGGTTTGAGGTACTTACCCATTGAAGATCGAAGAACGATGAAGAACGAATGAAGAACGTCGAAGAACGGTCGAAACCTTCGCGAAATTCCTCACGGAAAAGTTACGGAAACGTTTCGGAAGCGCCTCGGCTTGGATTTTCTTCACGGAAACAATTTTTCCAAGCAAATTCGAAAGAGAGAGAAGTGCCTAAGGGGCTGAACCCTTTTTCACTTCACTTCTCCCCCTATTTATAGAAAATTGGGGGAGAAGCTTGCCACCCAGCTCGCCCAGGCGAGCAGGGTTGCTTCCTCCAGAAGCAACAGCCTTCTGGAGGAATCTTCTGGAGGGCCCAAGTGGGCCTGGTTGCTATTTGCACCCCCATTTTTACTAAGTACACCCCCTGCCTTTTTTTGGTGATTCTTTTTTCGTAAAGTTACGGAAACTTACGAATTTCATAACGATACTTGTTTTCTTTCCGTAGTGTTACGGAACCTTGCGGATTACATAATCATCCCCTTTTTGACTTACGGAATGTTACGGAACCTCACTAATTGTGCAACGATGCTTCCATTTGATTTCCGGTGTGTCACGGTACCTTACGGATTGTGCATCAATATTTTCTTTTGTTTTCCGGCATGTCCCGGAATTTCACAAATTGCTTAATGATGGGTGCCAAGCACCTCACCAGGACCAAACAAAAGTTGCATGTCATCAAGCAAAGGTCCCCGGACGAAATTAGGGTATGACACTAATATAAGGTTGTTGTCCTTTGGGACAAACGTGAGAGGTGCTAATACCTTCCTCAAACATAAATACAACTCCCGAATCTGGAATATTCTTCATGATCGGTTTTCTTCGGTTTTTCCGAAGTTTTCCACAAATAAACGTTGGTGGCGATTCCGCGCATTTGCCTCCTTCGGAAGACGCACCCGTGAGCCTCGCCTCCCTCGCCCGTGAAAGGGTTGGTTGCGACAAGATCTTTACCAACTCAGGGTAGAAAGTTCCCTTCATCTGCATAAATGTTGACAGACCTTGTACTTCAAGCAAGTTGGGAAAGTTGAATCCCTGTTGAGAAAACCATTCCAAGTTCATAAACTTTGGAATCCTTACGTTCTTCACGACATAGATCATTTTGAAGTTCGTCTTCTTATTCTCGCCTGTGAACCACGTATCCAACTTGTTGAGAGCTGCTTGAGAGCACTCTCCTTGCTTTCTCTTTGAAGACTTGGCTTTGTTTTGTGCTCTGGCTAGATTGCTGCTATAGTTTCAAAAGGAAGGCTTGAAAAAGAAGAGAGGTTAGGGTTTAGAAGAGATTAACTCTGAGATAGTTGGAGGTGTGACAAATGTAACTCTGGGTTGGCTTTTATAGAGGGAAAGTGACATTTTGGTTGGCTATGGTAGGTTAAAGGAGTAAATGATGGAGTAATGGAGGTTTGATGAGGTGAAGACGAATGTAATGGATTACATGCAACAGACACACAAGTAATCGATTAAAAGTACACAGTAATCGATTAAACTAGCCCTCATTTTAACTTTTAAACCAAAAGATGGTATATGTAATTGATTAAAATGCAAGTGTAATTGATTAAATATACCAGAAAAACTCCCCCTGAGGCCATTGTAATTGATTAAAACGTTATGTAATTGATTAAAACATAATTAAATCGATATAAAGTTCAAGCATAAAGGCATATACTCGATTAAAATAGACATCTAATTGATTAAAATGAAAATTTTACAAATAAGCTCCACGGACACGAAAACGGTAATCGAATAAAACACGAGGTAATCGATTAAAACAACAAGTTTTAAGAATAAATAACATGTATCAACCAATGGTAATCAATTAGATTAGGATGTAATCGATTAAAATAGAAAGTTTTCAAAACTAGAAACATATCATAGATAATGGTAATCAATTAAAATGTGGCATAATTGATTAAAACAAAAAGTTTTGAAAAACTTACCAAACAAATATCATACTGTAATAGATTAAAACTAAGAGGTAATTGATTAACACAACAAGAAATCACGAAACAACTAAGATAAACATGTGATCTTCAAGCAAATGAAGTATACACATGAACCAATAAGCTAAAACACATACCAAACAAAAACAAATGATATGAATGACAATGTGAAACACACACTTATGCAAACAAGATGTCATTCTATGCTAGATGCATCCAATATGCCTAGTTCATTTCTAATATGAAAGAACCTATCTCTAACATAGATTTAGTGAAAATGACTGCCAATTGATGTTCAGTATCAATGAACTCAATGCAGCAGTCACCTTTGGACACATGATATCTTAGAAAATGATGTCTTATTTCTTTGTGCCTTAGTCCTAGAATGCATGACAAAATTCTTGGTTAGATTAATAGCACTTGTGTTGTCACATTTTAGAGGAATGTGATTAAGAATTACTCCAAAGTCTTCACGTTGTTGCTTCATCCAAAGACTTTGAGCACAACAACTTCTTGCAGCTATGTATTCAGCCTCAGCAGTTGAAAGTGAGACATAAGCTTGCTTTTTGCAATTCCAAGACACTAGTGAGCTTCCAAGTATATGACATGTCCCACTTGTACTTTTTTTTAATCTAATTTGCATCCTGGAAAATTAGAATCTGAAAAGCTTGTTATGTTTAAGGTGTACCTTTGAGATACCACAAACCTACATTAGTTGTGCCCTTAAGATACTTAATGATTCTCTTAACAGTAGTTAGGTGAGACTCCTTTGGATTGGACTAATATCTTGCACATAAGCAAACTATTAGCATGATGTCCAGTCTACTTGTAGTTAGGTAGAGAAGTGATCCAATCATACCTCTGTATCTTGATTCATCCACTAATTTATCTTTCTCATCTAAGTCAAGGTAGGTTGATGTAGCCATAGGAGTAAATGCTTCTTTGCATTTTTTCATACCAAATTTCTTTATCAGTTCTATGTAGTATTTGGTTTGACTGAGGAAGGTTCCATGTCCCATTTGTTTGACTTGGAGTCCTAGAAAGAATTGTAGTTCTCCCATCATAGACATCTCAAATTCTTTCTGCATACAACATGAAAATTCCTTGCACAAGGTTTCATAAGTCCAACCAAATATAATATCATCAACATATATTTGAACAATTAACAAATCCTTGTTTACTTTATTAATAAACAAGGTTTTGTCAACCTGACTAATAATTGAGAAATTTGAGTTAATTTGATAGTCAATTTTGGCTAAGAATGATTGAAATTTCTTCACTTTACTGTTGTTTTTATGAAATAATGAAGAAATTAATATCTTTGCAATTTTTTATCAATAGAAGTCTAAAGAAGAATATTTCAAGTGCTTTAGAGGAAAATTGATGCAAAAATTGGAACAAAAGTTGGAAAAATAAAGCAGTTCGCTTAGCGCGTCTGAACAAAAATCATGGTATGGTAAGCCAAGCCCTTCATAAATGTTCAGTGAGATGTATGACCTTATAACTGTAAGGGAACGATTGTCCCTAATTTCCCAATTTTTCATCATTCTTAGACTGTTGGAGTACATACATATGGTGGAAATGATCAAGGCCTTGTTGTGATTTTCTTGGCCAATAAGCCAAACAACCAACCTATTACTAGAATGAATCCCTTACACCCTGTTGAGCCTAATGTAATAAATTGTTTTTGAAACCTGATCCGAAGGAAATTAATGACCACCTTATCTTAGGTTAGAGGAGAGCACAGATCAAGACAAATTTACCTCTAATTTAGGGGAGGAGGATTTTTGGTTTTGGGTGAAAATTTTTGTTTCGGGAGCATCAATAACAACACACCCAAATGTAAATTGTGATAAGTTGCTATAGTACCATTTTAATCCAATTTAGTTCCAAAAAAATATAGTGTTTCAAATAAAGAGCTGATAGCAACTATGTGCCAAATAAAATTTGTGTGTTGTTAGGAATAAAAGGCAGGAAAGTTGGGGGCTATGAAATATAAAGTTATGGGTTATTAGAAAAACATGAGGTAGGTGCTTTCTTAGAACCTAACTTCGATTCCAAAGAAAAACCATTAGTTCTTTGTTAGCCCAGCCACATTACAAGCCTAAAATGCCCTTAGTGATCCACGGTATGTATGTATGATTGCCTTAACTAAGATGAAATGCAAAGTTGGGAACATTAGTTCAGTAGTTGAATTTAAAAACATTCTCAGCCAAGACACTTGTGCACTGAGGGAAACACTAGCCTTTTGAGGAATGAAGTGTTGTAATTTTGCCTTGACGAAGTTTTTATTTGCTAACCTTTTTCATCTCCATGTGCATCCCTTCATTCTTTCATCACAAGATCAAGACAAATGCAAGCTCAGGGTCAATCATTGAAAGGTTTGAAAAGGTTTTGAAGTTATCTTAGTGTCAGCACATTCAGAACTTGTCTTTTGCTTGAGGACAAGCAAAGATTTTGATTTGGGGGAGTTGATAACTATGAAATTTGAGTTAATTTGATAGTCAATTTTGGCTAAGAATGATTGCAATTTATTCACTTTACTGTTGTTTTTAATGAAATAATGAAGAAGTTAATATCCTTGCAATTTTTTATTAGCAGAAGTCAAAAGAAGAAGATTTCAAATGTTTTAGAGGAAAATTGATGCAAAAACTGGAAGAAAAAACCTTAAAGAAAAGTTGGAAGAATTGGGCAGCTCGCTTAGCGCGCAATACCGGCACAACTCATGTGCTTGCTTAGCGACCAGCTCACACTTAGCACAAAGAAGGTCCACGAGAAAGCCCAAGGTCATGCTTAGCGTGAACATCGTGCTAAGCGCGTGATCAAACCACCATTCTCACTAAGCCCAAGAGTGTGCTCTTATCGCGAAGTCAGCATGAAAAGTAAGCTACCTTAGGCCTATAAAAGGAGTAGGAAGCAGAAGGCAAAGACACACCGAGTTTCAGAGCTCTCTATTAAAGATATCCAAAGCCTGAGCCTGTCTCATAGGGGAAGCCCTCCTTCTCTAGCCATTCCTCCCTTATTTTCTTTTAGTTATTCAACCCCTTCTTCCATCCATATTAGCCCCCGAAGTGTAAAACCTCTCATGGCTATGAGAGGCTAAACCCCCTCTGTTGGGAACCTAGCAACCAACACCCTTGTAATGTAATTGCTCTTATTATCTATTAAATGCAATTTCTATTTCTATTTCCTTTTTTCTTCTCTTCATCTTTATTATATGGTCTGATCATCCATGCATTAGTTTTAGGGGTTATACATTGGGAAATGGTAATTTCTAAAGAACTGTGAAAAGGCATCTAAACAATTTATTGCTAGGGATAGAGTGACTTTGTTTTGCCTCTGCATACATCTCTAAGCTTCATGCAATTTACTATTCAATCTTTGCAAAAGGATTTGGGAGAGAATAAATAAATTAGGCTCTTCATCGTGAGGGATCAGGGTTGAGTGTCTTAGTAGATGTGGGTGGAAATTGGGAAAGCATTAAATAGAGAAAATTCTTAATATTGCATCAAGGGTAGTTAGGCATGCTAGGCCCCAACATATTTAAATTCTGAAGTTATGTTTTGCATTTAATCTTTTTTATTTTATTGCTCTTACCTTTTTAATTTTAAAATTCTTTCTTTCTTCTATCCATTGCAATTCCTTATCTCTAGCTTGCAAATTGGGTATACCTCAACTCAAGTACAAACAAAGTCCATATGGATTCGACACTTGGACTTCCATTTTAACTTTACTACTTATGACAAATTGGTACACTTTCCAACGAGTTAATACTGAACTCTAGTGAAAGATTGTTCAATTGAAAAACTACTCAATCTATTATACCATGACCTTGGTGCTTGCTACAAACCATATAGTGCCTTTGTTAGTTTGTAGACATAGTCAGGATGTTCATGATCCACAAATCCTGGTGGTTGGTCTACATACACTTCTTCTTCAATGCGCCCATTGAGGAAGGCACTTTTTACATCCATCTGAAAAAGTCTGAAATTCATAATACAAGCAAATGCAAGTAGCAATCTTATAGCTTCTAACCTTGCAACTAGAGCATAGGTTTCATCATAGTCAATTCCTTCTTCTTTGTTGTATCCTTTTGCAACCAATCTTGCTTTATTCCTTACTATGATGCCAGATTCATCAAATTTGTTTCAAAACACCCATTTGGTTCCAATTGACTTGTGAGAGGTTGGTTTAGGAACTAAATCCCATACATGATTTCTCTTAAACTGATTCAGCTCTTAATGCATTGTCATTAACCAATGTTCATCACATAAAGCTTCACCAATGTTTCTTGGTTCAACCTAAGAAACAAAAGTCATGTTGTTACATAGAATTCAAAGTTTAGAGCATGTAGAAACACCCTTAGATATTTCTCCAATTACATTGTCTAAGGAGAGATCCTTTTGAGTTCTCCACTCTCTAGGAAGTTCTTTAGACATTGTTGTAGAGATCTCTTTGCTCTACTTAATTTCTTCAACATTGATGTCATCTTTAAGAGCAAAATCCTATTCCTGAAAACCTGCATCTTCTTCTAAATAATTTTCTTGAACAAAAGAGTTAGTTTTATCACAAACCACATGTACAAATTCTTCTATAGTTAAAGTTCTTTTATTGAATACACTATATGCCTTATCATGCAATGAATAACCAAGAAAGATAGCCTCATTGGCCTTTGCATCAAATTTTCCAAGAGAGTCTTTACTGTCGTTTAAAATGAAACACTTACTACCAAAAACTCTCAGGTGTGAAATGTTCGATTTTCTTCCCTTATACAGTTCATAAGGATTTTTCTTCAAAATAGGTCTAATAAGTACCCTATTCAAGGTGTAACAAACAATATGTATAGCATCTGCCCAAAAGTACTTAGGCAACCTTGTTTCGCTTAGAAGGGTTCTTGCACCTTTTTCAAGGGATCTATTTTTCCTCTCCCCAACACCATTCTATTCAGGTGTTCTTGGGGCAGAAAAATTGTGGTGAATTTCATTTTCTTCACAAAAGTTTTCAAAAGACTCATTTTGAAATTCACCTCCATGATTACTTCTAATTAAAACAATGTTGAGACCTTTTTCATTTTGAATCACCTTGGTAAGTTTGTGGAAAGCATCAAAAGCTTCATTTTTGGTTTTCAAAAACAAGGTCCAACTAAATCTTGAGCAATCATCCATAATTACCAAGCCATAGTAATTTTAACCTAAACTCGTAGTTCTAGAGGGTGTAGAAGCAAGCTTCATGATGAATCAAGATTGATTCAAAGAAGTTTTGATGATAACAAATGTGATGACAAAAAGCTCAAAAGTTAAGAACATTTCATGATAACAAAGATGATCTCAAGAATCATATAATGAGTTCAAGATTGAATCAAGAACACTTCAAGTTTCAAAAGGAAATTTGATTTCAAGAATCAAGAATCAAGTTTCAAGATTCAAGTTCCAAGAATCAAGATCAAGATTCAAGAATCAAGAAAAGACTTAATCAAGATAAGTATTGAAAAGTTTTTTCAAAAACTGAGTAGCACATGAATTTTTCTCAAAACCTTTTACCAAAGAGATTTTACTCTCTGGTAATCGATTACCAGTAGCAAAATGGTTTTCAAAAAGCTTTCAACTAAATTTACAACGTTCCAATTGATTTCAAAATGTTGTAATCGATTACAATGATTTGGTAATCGATAACCAGTGTGTTTGAACATTGAAATTCAAATTCAAATGTGAAGAGTCACATCCTTTCACAAAAAAGCTTTGTGTAATCGATTACACTGATTTGGTAATCGATTACCAGTGATAGTTTCTGAACAAATCAAACGATGTAACTCTTCAAATAGTTTTTGACTTTTTCAAATTGGTTTTAAGTTTTTCTAAAGGTCATAACTCTTCTAATGGTTCTCTTGACCAGACATGAAGAGTCTATAAAAGCAAGGCTTTGTTTTGCATTTCAAATCAACTTTTCAATTCATTCTTTAGACAACAAACTTTTGCCAATTGATTTCTGAGTCTCTTTGAACTTCTTCTTCTTCTTCCTTTGTCAAAAGCTTTCTAAAGTTTTCTGGTTTTCCAAACCTTGAAAACAAAACTTGTGCTATTCATCTTTTTCATTCCCTTCTTCCTTTGCCAAAAAGAATTCGCCAAGGACTAACCGCCGGAATTCTTTTTGTGTCTCTCTTCTCCCTTTTCCAAAAGAACAAAGGACTAACCGCCTGAATTCTTTTGTGTCTCCCTTCTCCCTTGTCAAAGAATTCAAAATGACACAGTCTGAGAATTCTTTGGATTCTTCCCTTTCCCATATACAAAAGATTTCAAAGGACTAACCGCCTGAGAATTCTTTTGTATCCCCATTCACAAAGTTTCAAAGGTTTAACCGCCTGAGAACTTTGTCTTAACACATTGGAGGGTACATCCTTTGTGGTACAAGTAGAGGGTACATCTACTTGGGTTTGACTGAGAACAAGAGAGGGTACATCTCTTGTGGATTAGTTCTAGTGGAGGGTACATCCACTAGGTTGTTCAAAGAGAACAAGGGAGGGTCCATCCCTTGTGGATCATTGCTTGTAAAGGATTTTACAAGGTTGAAAAGAAATCTCAAGGACCGCAGGTTGCTTGGGGACTGGATGTAGGCACGGGTTGTTGCCGAACCAGTATAAAAACTCTTGTGTGTTTGTCTCCTTCTTCCCTACTCTTTTAATTTCCATTGTGCATTTTAATTCCCGCTTTTACTTTTGGTTAAGTTTCTTTTCTACTCTTTATTTACTTAACAACATAGTAAAAGCCTTAGAAGAGTAAATTTTTAATTAATAAAGGTTTGGGAATAATTAATTCAACCCCCCTTCTTAATTATTCTGAGGCCACTTGATCCAACAGAGGGACCAAATCAATGTGGAGTAGTTCAAGGGGTTTTGAAGTAGAAACAACATTTTTGGTTCGAAAAGAGTTTTTAACTTGCTTCCCTTTTTTACAAGCTTCACACAGTTTATCTTTCTCAAACTTGAGTTTTGGAAGACCGATTACTAAGTCTTTCCTAACTAGATGACTTAAATGATGAATATCAATGTGTGCAGTCCTACAATGCCTCAACCATGAATCATCTATTTTACTCACCAAGCAACTTAGCTCATGAAAAGATGCATGCTCAACATTCAGCATATAGATGTTACCTATTCTCTTACCAACGTGGACAACTTTACCGGATATGGCTTCACTTATAACACAACAATTTTTGTTGAATTCAATCTTGAAACCTTTATCACAAAGTTGACTAATGCTTAGAGGATTATGCTTTAGTACATCCATATATATCACATTCTTTATCTGAGTTTTGTGCTGATTCCCTATATTTCATTCTCCAATTATCTTTCCTTTGTTATTGTCCCCAAATGTGACGTATCCACCATCCTTTGACACGAAGTCAGAGAAAGGCGGTACCCTTTTTAAGTTGGATCCATTGGGGTTAATCTTTGCAAATAAATCTTCTAGAGTCCACATGTATTTTCCACTCAGAATGTCAAACTTTCTAACATAACAGTAGTATGAAGTATGACCCTATTTCATGCAATAATGACCTTTTTTTGCATTTCTCTTAGAATACACCATGTTCTTTCTTTTTGAGACCTTAGTTGGATTCACCCCTTTTGAGGATACATACTTATGGAAGCTTGCTTTAGAAGATTCTATGGAGGTTGGATCTTTAAGCTTCAATAAGGTCCTTCAATGGTGATTTTCAGCCATGGAGTTGCAGCGAAAGATATAGAAGAAGAGGTGAGAAGAGGTGCCATCCACTAGAGAATAAGTCAGGGAAGGAGAAGCTTTACCACCAAGAGAGTGCCTTGGATAAAAAAATTGGAGAGGAAGCTTCAATGGAGGAAGAGAATGAGAAAGAGGGGGGGGGGGCGTGGGAATTGAAGGAGATTAGGGAGAGAAGTTGAACTTTAAAGAGTGTCTCACAAGTTTCTCATTCATCAAAGTTATTACAAGTGTTACACATGTTTCTATTAATAGCCTAGCACATGGGAAGCTTCCTTGAGAAGCAAGGAAGGTAGCTTCCTTAGGAAGCTAGAGGAAGAAAACTTCCTTGAGAAGCTAGAGGGGGGCTACTTACACCCCTCAATAGCTAAGCTCACACCTATACCAAAATACATGAAAATATAAAAAAAGTCCCTTCTACAAAGACTACTCAAAATACCTTGAAATACAAGGCTAAAACCTTATACTACTAGGGTACCCTTAACTTGTAGGGTAGGGTGCCCTTAATTTGTAAGGTACCCTACAAACCTAAAATGGCCAAAATACAAGGCCTAAAAGAAGGAAAACTTATTCTAATATTTACAAAGAATAATGGACTCAACCTTGGCATGTGGGCTTCATCAAGTCTAGGAATGGGGTGCCTATACTTTACAATAATGTTGTTGATGGCCCTGCAATCTGTATACATTCTCCACTTACCATCCTTTTTGGTCACCAACAACACCAGCACAACACAAGGGCTTAGGCTCTCTTGGACCAAACCCTTCTCCAACAATTCCTTAACTTGAGACTCTATCTCCTTAGTCTCTTGAGGGTTAGTCCTATAGGTTGACCTATTAGGAAGGCTTGCTCCTGGGACTAAGTCTATTTATTGTTCTATTCCACTAAGAGAAGGTAGCTTAAGGGGTATCTCTTTGGGAAATATATCACCAAATTCATGTAAGAGTTCTTGGACCTTAGGGGTAAGGTCTCAAATGTAGGAATTGTGGCAGTGCTAAGGGAGGTTTCCCTTGATAGGAGAAGGTAGAAGGATTGCTTAAGAAGGAATGCTCTTTTGATATCACCTTTTGTTGCAAAATGATTTTCCTCCTTAACAATCTTCTTAGAGGAATCATTTTCCTCTTTTTCCTTCCCCTTGGCCTTTGAAGACAAGGTCTTACTATCCTTCTTTTTCTTTCGTTTTTCTAGGTTTTCTTCTTCATTCCTCTTATCTTTCATAGTTAGTTGATCTTTGACCACCTGTGAAGGTGTTTGAGGATGTAACACAAACTTTGTTCCAAGGTGGTTAAGGAGGGTTATCTCATTAGATAGGCTATTATGGATGATTTTCCTATCATATTGTCATGGCCTACCTAAGAGAAGGTGTCCTGCCTCCATAGGTACTACATCACAAATCACTTCATCCTTATATGTTCCAATGGAGAAGGGCAATTTCACTTGTTGATTACCTATCATCTCCCCTTGCTCATTGAGCCACTGAAGTTTGTAAGGCTTTGGATGGGGAGTGATAGAAAGGCTCAACTTAGAGACTAATCTTGTGCTGCAACAATTTCAACATGAACCACTATCTATAATGAGAGAACATGTGTTATAAAAAATTTTGCACCTTGTGTGAAAAATATTCTCTCTTTGAGATTGGGTCTAGTCACAAGATTGGCCTCCTAGAAGCCTTCTGACCATTAAAAGGTCCCCTTCTTCTTGGGTGTAGATTTCTTCTCTAGATTCTTCCCATTTTGCTTCTTCACTTTCACTAGAGAAAGGTGAAGTAGAAGCCTCATCTTGGCTACTATAAATGTCTTAGCCCCTCAAAATCATGGTTTTCTTGGTGGGGTATTGAGAAGCAATGTGTTCTCTTCCAAGACATTTAAAGCCTTTTATAGAGCTAGTCTTTTCTTGCATACTAGCCTTAGGGGGTTGCTTTTCTATTGTCTTCCCATTATCACCTTTGGGTTTAAAAGGTGCAGCCCTTAAGATGACTTGGCCTTGGTCTTTCTTTGGATAAGAGTGAGAGCCATAAGATTTTGAAGTAGGCTTCCTTTTAAGTTGTTGCTCTACCCTTATGCAAAGTTGGACTAGGTCATCTAGGTCCCTATATGGAAAAAGCTCAACCTTGTCCCTCACTTCCATATTTAGTCCACTAAGGAACCTAGCAATACTTGTTCTTTCCTCCTCCCTAAGCCCAGCTCTCAAAAGGAGTAGTTCCATTTGTTGACAATACTCTTCATCACTCATACTCCCTTGTCTAAGCCTTCGGAGCTTGTCCATAAGCTCCCTTTCATAGTAGGAGGGGATGTGCCTCTTCCTAAGGGCACTTTTCAAGTCATTCCATGAGGGAACATATATATTAGTGGTGTTTGGTATGTTGGAGCAGGGTAAGGTCTGAAAACCCCTTTCCTGGGCATCTTCCCATGCGGGAGCATGGTTCCTCACCAACTCAATGAGTGGTGCTACAAGTATAGAAAAATATGGGAAAAATCTTTTGTAAAAGTTTGTTATGTCATGGAAGCCCCAAATTTTCCTTATACTTGGTGGAGTGGGCCACTCAGGAATGACCTTTATTCTCTTAGGGTCCGTGAGAACCCCACCTAAGTTTGTATTGAAACTAAAAATAAGAACAAACCTACCTAATGTGTCCCTATGTATATGAATCATGAAGATGTTGGATGCATGGGTGATTTTACAAAAGAGGGTTGCACCACTCAACACATTCATCATACCACCTATCATAGGGATTTGGTGCCTCATAATACCTATTTTAGGCCCCAACAAAGCACAAGGATTTAAGCTTTTACGAACCAAACCCTCATCCAACAACTCCTTTACTTGTGGAATAACCTCAAGCTCAAGAGGTATGGCAGTGCTAAGGGATGTTTCCCTTGATAGGAGAAGGTAGAAGGATTGTTTAAGAAGGAGTGCTCTTTTGATATCACCTTTTGTTGCAAAATGGTTTTCCTTCTTGTCATACCCTAATTTCGTCCGGGGACCATCTGTTTGGTGGGATGCGACCTTCGCTTGACCACTTCGAGGTACTTGACACCCATCGTTAGGCAATCCGTGAAGTTTTGCGACATGTCGAGAGTTGAAAGGAAGTGTTAATGCGCAATTCGTAAAGTTCCATAACATTCCGAAAGCCAAAGAGGGGACGATTACGTAATTCGTAAGGTTTCATGACATTACGGAAAGAAAACAAGTATCATTACGTAATTCATAAAGTTCGGTAACGTTACGGAAAAAGAATCAGCAAAAAAAGGGCAGAGGGGATGTATTTAGTAAACAGGGGTGTGCAAATAGCAATCAGGCCCACTTGGGTCTTCCAGGATGTTCCAACAGAAGGCGGTGTGGTGGAAGCAACCCAGCTCGCCTGGACGAGCTAGGCGGCAACCACCTCCCTCTTTTCCCCTATAAATAGGGGAAGGAGGGGAGAACAAATTCGTTCAACCCTCCTGGTATCTGAGAATCACTTAAAATTAATGAGAAAAATTATTTCCGTGAAGAAAATCCAAGCCGAGGCACTTCCGTAACGCTTCCGAGACGTTTCCTTGGGTGATTTCGTGATGGTTTTCCATCGTTCTTCATCGTTCTTCGTTCGTTCTTCGTCGTTCTTCGGTCTTCAACCGGTAAGTTCCCGAAATCGAACCTTTCAATTCATTCTATGTACCCTTAGTGGTCCCCACTTGTTTCGCATGCTTTTATTTTTATTTCATTTGCTTTTCGTACCCCCTTTTGACGTGCTTTGTCATTTATTTAAGTCATTTTCTCGCCTAATCAAAAAATAAAATAAATTTCCACCGATCATTTGAGTTGTAACATCTTTTAATTTTTGTTAGAATAAAATCCGACCGATCTTTCACGCCGTAACCACGTTTAAAACCAAAAAGAGGCAAAATAATAATATAATAATCAAAAAATATCTTTAAATAAAATAATAAAAAAAATCAATTTGACGTTTTTTCTATGCGATTTTCTTTCTTAATCGAATTGACTAATAATCAAAGTGAAATTAAGGCTAATATCAATTCATAAACCAAGCTTTTGTCATCACCTAAAAACAATTTTTAATGGTTAAACGTGGATTTTTGAAAGCCTAAAGCCAACGCATAACTTTGTCACTACTTTAAAAAAAATTGAAAGATCGTTTAATGGTCCAACGCCTTAAATGACCTTTTATTCAATCAAAATATATCTTGCAAAAAAAGGATAGAAACAACTTAACCAACGTTTAGTTCTCAAAGAACTACGTAGGTCTGATTTCCTTATCACAAACGAGGAATACGTAGGAGCAAGGGAAACACCCTTGTCGACCACAAAAAGATATAAAATACAAAAAGGCATAAAAAGACATAAAAACGTAAAAAAAGGAAAATAAAACAAATTGAAGTCATGTTTCCACACTTGATTAAAGGCTTTCGTCCCTTGTGACGGACGCGTGGGGTGCTAATACCTTCCCCATGCGTAAATACAACTCCCGAACCTTTCACTTAAAGTTCGTAGACCACGTCTTTCCGGTTTTTCCGACGTTTTCCTCGAATAAACATTGGTGGTGACTCCACGCATTTTCCTTTCTCAGAAGACGCACCCGCGAGCCCCGCGAGCCCTCCCGCCGAAGTGTAGGTTGCGACAGTTGGCGACTCCACTAGGGACTGTTTTTAAAGAGTTAGGCCTTCTAATCTCGTGCAATATCATGACTTCCTCTTTTGTCGGTTTTCCTTTTATTTCTCTTACCTTCTTGTATATAACTCTTTGATGCTTTTAGTGTGTTTTTGAAATGTATGCAGGAGATAGTTATTTATTCATTTGATGCACACAAACACCAACACTATTTGTACACATGGTGAGTTGAAAAGGGGCCCTATACCCGGGTCCATGGGAACATAAGGAGTGGAGGTGAATCTATGGTCATGCTGGGTCTCCGACTTGCTTGATAACAGTGAACCCTCATCTAGAGTTTTTCTCTTTGATAACATATTGTTGCTGGTAGTCCTTACTACCGCAATATGTTTTTCGAAGGGAATGATACCTCTAGAAACCATCAAGAGATATATGACCACCTTGGGAATTATCACTAAAAGCCTTTTAGTTCCTCCCGTTTAGGTCCCTAAAATAGGGGCACGAAGCAAACACGCTGAGTGTCTTTTAAACACTGCCATGCATATAACCTAATTGCCATGTATGCCTTTGCTGTATGATTATTTATTGATATTGCCATACTGTGTGCATCCTCGTGTTATGCTTTTGCGCGTCAACATCATGTTGTCACGCACGCATTGTATGTTGGTCTCGTCTTTTGTCATGGGAAGCCGGAAGATCCATATCACCTTCTTAAACTGCACACATGGGGCACTGCACCCCCAAATGCGCAAGTAAGAAGAGATAATTTTCCGCGCCCTCGTGTCCGTAAATGCATTCATATCATGCATCGCATAAGCATCTCTTCATGGCATCATAATGAACATATCGTTCCTGCATTTGTCCGTTATCATATTCCAGCATCACATTTTGCATGAGTCATTGCATCATGATGCATATGCGTTCAACATACTTTTTGTTCTACAAACTGCATACCTTTTGTTTTCATGTTCGCTCATGCATGATCCTTGCATTTTCCTCTGCAAAACAAAAACAAAAAGGGAAGCATGAAAATTCATGATGCATTCTTAGTTGTATATATTCGGTACCATGAGCCAACCATGTTGGGATCATAAACCCGTTTCACTTAAAAACAAATGATTGAACATGGTACCTAATGCATGGTTAATTAGGAAATGATGTTTCTTCGAGCATCTCAATTTCATAATTACATTTTCCATGCATAGCTTAAAGTATGCCTGAGTCATTCATCCCTATGAAATGTTGTTGAAGTATTGGCGATCAGAATTGTCATTCCTTGGATTATAGGGTTGAACCAAGCTCATGCTTTTACGAAAAGGTTCATCAAGTCAAGTTGAAATATGGAAGTAACCATCTTGCAAAAATTGGGCAAAAAGATGGATCGAGTTACATCACTACTTCGTCTACTGACAAACACATTTAGGATTGTTGATGTCCTTGTTAATTCCATTTTCACCTTGACAATGATGTCCTGGACCATGTTGAAAATCTAAATTGATTCAACCCCATGTCCTGCATAAAAATTCGCAATATTGTGCATCATTTGCATACATCCGTGCTTTTCATTGGTTGCATTGCTCGTTGCATTCTTTCCTTGAAAAAAAAGAACTTAATCATTGTTATCAAAAAGAAAAGAACATGCTTTACGTCACCCTTACCGAACCCGTGCTAGAGCTAGAGTAATGGGTGAAGTAGAGGAGGTGCAAGAGCAGATGAAGGCCGACATGGAGGCTATGAAAGAGCAAATGACCACAATGATCGAGCCCGATGACATGCGGAGACAAATTATGGTCATTCCGCACCTTTTCGCCATCCGGAGACGATCGTGTCCGATGGCACGCAAAGACAAATTATGGTCATTCTGCGCCTTTTGTCATCCAGAGGCGGCGAGCCCGATGACATGCGGAGACAAACTATGGTCATTTCGCACCTTTTCGCCATCCAGAGACAATCGTGTCCGGTGGCACGCAGAGACAATTTATGGTCATTCTACGCCTTTTATCACTCAGAGGCGGCGAGCCCGATGACATGCGGAGACAAATGATGCTCATTATGTGCCTTTTGTCATGCAGAGGCGGCGAGCCCAATGACATGCAGAGACAAATTACGGTCATAATGCGGAGACACATTATGGTCATTCCGCACCTTTTCACCATCCGGAGACGATCATGTCCGATGGCACGGAAAGACAATTAATGGTCATTTTGCGCCTTTTGTCAGCCAGAGGCGACGTGCTTGATGACAAGCAGAGACAAATTATGGTCAATCCACACCTTTTCGCCATCCGCAGACGGTCATGCCCGATGGCACGCAAAGATAAATTATGGTCATTCTGCGCCTTTTATTATTCAGAGGCGGCGAGCTAGAGGACATGCGGAGACAAATTATGGTCATTATGTGCCTTTTGTCATCCAGAGGCGGCGAGCCCAATGACATGCGGAGACAAATTATAGTCATTTTTCACCTTTTCGCAATCCAGAGACGATCGTGTCTGATGGCACGCAAATACAAATTATGGTCATTATGCACCTTTTGTCATCCAGAGTCAGCGAGCCCGATGACATGCGGAGACACATTATGGTCATTCCGCACCTTTTCACCATCCGGAGACGATCATGTCCGATGGCACGCAAAGACAATTAATGGTCATTTTGCGCCTTTTGTCAGCCAGAGGCGACGTGCCTGATGACAGGCAGAGACAAATTATGGTCATTTCGCACCTTTTCGCCATCCGCATACGGTCATGCCCGATGGCACGCAAAGACAAATTATGGTCATTCCGCACCATTTCGCCATCCGGAGACGATCGTGTCCGATGGCACGCGGAGACAAATTATGGTCATTATGTGCCTTTTGTCATCCAGAGGCGGCGAGCCCAATGACATGCGGAGACAAATTATGGTCATTCCCCACCTTTTCGCCATCCGGAGACAATCGTGTCTGATGGCATGTACAGACAAATTATGGTCATTCTGTGCCTTCTATCATCCAGAGGCGGCGAGCCCGATGACATGTGGAGACAAATTATGGTCATTCTGCACCTTTTCGCCATCTAGAGACTATCGTATCCGATGGCACGCAGAGACAAATTATGGTCATTCTGCGCCTTTTGTCATCCAGCGGCGGCGATCCTGATGACATGCGGAGACAAATTATGGTCATTCCGCACCTTTTCGCCATCCGGAGACGATTGTGTCCGATGGCACGCAGAGACAAATTATGGTCATTCTGCGCCTTTTGTCATCCAGAGGCGGCAAGCCCGATGACATGCGGAGACAAATTATGGTCATTCCGCACCTTTTCGCCATCCAGAGTTTATCATGTCCGGTGGCACGCAGAGACAAATTATGGTCATTCTGCGCCTTTAGTCATCCAGAGGCAGCTAGCCCGATGACATGCGGAGACAAATTATGGTCATTCTGTGCCTTTTATCATCCAGAGGCGGCGAGCCCGATGACATGCGGAGACAAATTATGGTCATTCCACACCTTTTCGCCATCCAGAGTTTATCATGTCCGATGACACGCAGAGACAAATTATGGTTATTCTGCGCCTTTTGTCATCCAGAGGCAGCTAGCCCGATGACATGCGGAGACAAATTATGGTCATTCCGCACCTTTTCGCCATCCGGAGACGATCGTGTCAAATGGCACGCAGAGACAAATTATAGTCATTATGCGCCTTTTGTCATCCAGAGGCGGCGAGCCCCATGACATGCGGAGACAAATTATGGTCATTCCACACCTTTTCGCCATCCGGAGATGATCGAGTCCGATGGTACGAAGAGAAAAATTATGGTCATTTTTCGCCTTTTGTCATCCAGACGCGACGTGCCCGATGACAAGCGTAGACAAATTATGGTCATTCTGCACCTTTTCGCCATCCGGAGACGATCGTGTCCGATGGCACGCAAAGACAAATTAAGGTCATTCAGCACCTTTCCGCCATCCGGAGACGATCGTGTCCGATGGCACGCAAAGACAAATTAAGGTCATTCAGCACCTTTTCGCCATCTGGAGACGATTGTGTCCGATGGCACGCAGAGACAAATTATGGTCATTCTGCGCCTTTTGTCATCAAGAGACGGCGAGCCCGATGACATGTAGAGACAAATTATGATCATTCCGCACCATTTCGCCATCCGGAGACGATCGTATCCGATGGGACATAGAGACAAATTATGCTCATTATGTGCCTTTTGTCATTCAGAGGCGGCAAGCCCAATGAAATGCGGAGACAAATTATGGTCATTCCCCACCTTTTCGCCATCCGAAGACAATCGTGTCCGATGGCATGTACAGACAAATTATGGTCATTCTGTGCCTTTTATCATCTAGAGGCGGCGAGCCCGATGACATGCGGAGACAAATTATGGTCATTCCGCACCTTTTCGCCATCCAGAGTTTATCATGTCCGATGGCACGCGGAGACAAATTATGGTCATTCTGCGCCTTTTTTCATCCATAGGCAGCGAGCCCGATGACATGCGGAGACAAATTATGGTCATTCTGCACCTTTTCGCCATCAAGAAACGATCATGTCCGATGGCACGCAGAGACAAATTATGGTCAATTTACGCCTTTTGTCAGCCAGAGGCGACGTGCCTGATTACAAGCAGAGAGAAATTGTGGTCATTCCGCACCTTTTCGCCATCCGCAGACGGTCATGCCCGATGGCACGCAAAGACAAATTATGGTCATTCTGCATCTTTTATCATTCAGAGGCGGCGAACCCGATGACATGCGGAGACAAATTATGCTCATTATGTGCCTTTTGTCATCCAGAGGCGGCGAGCCCAATGACATTCAGAGACAAATTATGCTCATTATGTGCCTTTTGTCATCCAGAGGCGGCGAGCCCAATGACATGCGGAGACAAATTATGGTCATTCCGCACCTTTTCGCCATTCAGAGACGATCGTGTCTGATGGCATGCAAATACAAATTATGGTCATTCTGCGCCTTTTGTCATCCAGAGGCAGCGAGCCCAATGACATGCGGAGACAAATTATGATCATTCCGCACCTTTTCGCCATCCGGAGACGATCATGTCAGATGGCACGCAGAGACAAATTGCGGTCATTCTGCACCTTTTCCCCATCCGCAGACGATCATGTCCGATGGCACGCAGAGACAAATTATGGTCATTCTGCACCTTTTGTCATCCAGAGGCGGTGAGCCCGATTACATGCGGAGACAAATTATGGTTATTCCGAACCTTTTCGCCATCCGGAGACGATCGTGTCCGATAGCCCGTAGATACAAATTATAGTCATTTTGCACCTTTTGTCAGCCAGAGGCGACGTGCCCGATGACAAGCGGAGACAAATTATGGTCATTCCGCACCTTTTCACCATCCGCAGACGATCATGTCCGATGACACGCAGAGACAAATTATGGTCATTCTGCACCTTTTTTCCATCTGCGGACGATCGTGTCCGGTACCACACAGAGACAAATTATGGTCATTCTGCACCTTTTGTCATCCAGAGGTGGCGAGCCCGATTACATGCGGAGACAAATTATGGTTATTCCGCACCTTTTTGCCATCCGGAGACGATCGTGTCCGATGGCCCGTAGATACAAATTATAGTCATTTTGCACCTTTTGTCAGCTAGAGGCGACGTGCCCGATGACAAGCGGAGACAAATTATGGTCATTCCGCAACTTTACGTCATCCGTAAACGATCGTGTCCAATGGCACGCAGAGACAAATTATGGTCATTCTGCACCTTTTGTCATCAAGAGGAGGCGAGCCCGATGACATGCAGAGACAGATTATGGTCATTCCGCACCTTTTCACCATCCGGAGACGATCATGTCCGATGGCACGCAAAGACAATTTATGGTCATTTTGCGCCTTTTGTCATCCAGAGGCGACGTGCCCGATGACATGCAGAGACAAATTATGGTCATTCCGCACCTTTTCACCATCCAAATACGATCGTGTCCGATGGCACGCAAATACAAATTATGGTCATTTTGCGCCTTTTGTCATCCATAGGCAGCGAACCCAATGACATGCGGAGACAAATTATGGTCATTCCGCACCTTTTCGGCATCCGTAGATGAAATTATGGTCATTCTGCACCTTTTCGCCCTCCGGAGACAAACTATGGTGATTTTGCACCTTTTTGCCAGCCAGAGACGATCGTGTCCGATGGCACGCAGAGACAAATTATGGTCATTCTGCACCTTTTTGCCATCTGCGGACGATCGTGTCCGATGGCACGGAGAGATCAATTGCGGTCATTCTGCACCTTTTCGCCATCTGGAGACAATCGTGTCCGATGGCACGCAGAGACAAATTATGGTTTTTCCGCACCTTTTCGCCATCCAGAGACGATCGTGTCCGATGGCACGTAGAGTCAAATTATGGTGTTTTTACGCCTTTTGTCAGCCAGAGGCGACGTGCCCGATGACAAGCAGAGACAAATTATGGTCATTCCGCACCTTTTCGCCTTCCGCAGACAGTCATGCCCGATGGCACGCAAAGACAAATTATGGTCATTCTGTACCTTTTCGCCATCTGGAGACGATCGTGTCCGGTGGCACGTAGAGACAAATTATGGTCATTATGCGCCTTTTGTCATCCAGAGGCGGCAAGCCCAATGACATGTGGAGACAAATAATGGTCATTCCGCACCTTTTCGCCATCCGGAGACGATCGTGTCCGATGGCACGCAGAGACAAATTATGGTCATTCTGCGCTTTTTGTCATCCAGAGACGGTGAGCCCGATGACATGGGGAGACAAATCATGGTCATTCTGCATCATTTCGCCATCTGGAGACGATCATGTCCGATGGAACGCAGAGATAAATTATGGTCATTTTCGCCTTTTGTCATCCAGAGGCGGCGAGCCCAATGACATGCGGTTACAAATTATGGTTATTCCGCACCTTTTCGCCATCCGGAGACGATCGTGTCCGATGGAACGCAACTTGTAGGCCTTGGATCTTCTCCATCCATGGAGTCCTTTGCTTTTTGAAGATCAATGGCAGCGGAATGGAGAGGGAGTAATGATGATTGGAGATGCTACTTCAAGGAGAAGATGAGTCAAGAACAAGCTCACCAACATAGAAAGCCATGGATAAGAGCTTGAAGGTTGGAGAAGATGAGTGGTGGGAGAGGGAGAGAAGGAGCACGAAAGTTTATGCCTCAAATGAGGTCTTAACTTTGAAGTGTAATTCTCAAATGATCAAAGTTGAAAAAATGCACACACGAGGCCTCTACTTATAGCCTAAGTGTCATATAAAATTGGAGGGAAATTTGAATTTCTATTCAAATTTCACTTGAATTTGAAATTAATTTGGTGGAGCCAAATTTGGAGCCAAAATTTTACTAATCATGATTAGAGAATTTTTAGCTATGGTTCAACTCACTAATTCAAGATCAAGTCCAAGATTTCCCACTAAGTGTGCTTAGGTGTCATGAGACATGTAAAGCATGAAAGACATGCACAAAGTGTGACTATATGATGTGGCAATGGGGTGTAGCAAGAAAATACTCACCTCCCCCTTAAGATGGTCCAAAATTTAATTGGATTGGGCTTCTCCCAATTCAATTAAATTTATCTCCTAACACACACATCAAATAGTGCACTTAATTCATGTGAAATTACAAAACTACCCCTAATACAAAAACTAGTCTAGGTGTCCTAAAATTCAAGGGCTGAAAAATCCTACATTACTAGGGTACCCTCCCTACACTATGGAGCCCTAAATACAAGGCCCAAAAATAATGAAACCTTAATCTAATATGTAAAAATGTAAATGGACTCATACTTAGCCCATGGGTCCAAAATCTACCCTAAGGCTCATGAGAACCCTAGGGCCTTCTCTTGCATCTCTGGCCCAATCTTCTTGGAGTCTTCTATCCAATGCCCTTGGGGGGTAGGATTACATCAGGTCGGATCCTGATGTTGATCCCTTATACCTGATGACAATGACCATCCAATAGCTTTTACTCAAACTGTTGTAGTTGTCGTGGGATGCTACCGTGTTTGGGGTGTGTAATGATAACTCCCCCTTGTACATAAAGCACCAAGATCTTTCTGGAATAGCACACGGTGGTCAATTTCTAAGCATCTCTGTTATACAATTGTGGATTCTGTAACTCCCTTTACATTATTTTATATTAGCTAACTGATTGTTTTAAATTCATACATAATTTACTTTATTTTGACAACAATAGGCATATGACTGAGACAAGTATGTGAGCAGGGAATGCCTCTATGTATTGATTCCTCGACCCACAGTCCATACAAAAATCTGGGCAATCACAATTTGAATTAGAATATCATATTAAGAAATGGATGCAGAATTCACTCAGAGATGCCTACCTAGGAGCCTACTTGAACGAGTAGGTTAAACTGAACAAATCAATTTAAATAATGTATGCTTTATAATTACTTAATGTTCTCCAATGCAGTGCACATTGGCAATTTGTCGTTATATGCCCTAAGGAGAATGTTTTCATCTGGTTTTGTTCCTTGCACAATAGGCCTGACAACTACTTGAAAGGAATTGTTAACAGATCAGTTGTATTTTGTAATACATTTACTTTATGATTAGTATTTGACATCAATATTTTAATTGTACAATACGCATGCATGTTTCTCTTAATCAGTTCTTTGAAAAGATTCAACGATAGTCAAGGAAGTAAATCCAAGGCTGTTGCTAGATGGATTGTAGTTAAAGTAAGTCATCTAAACAATGTTCGATGCCTTAAAAACTAAATTCTATTACTCTGTACACAAATTTTCGGTTAACTTTTATTATCTAAATATCCTATTCAATTTAGTGTAATAAGCAAAAAGGAAGCATTGAGTGAAGGTACTGCATAATGCATTGGATGTCAATGATAGTCTTAAGAGGTTTCAAGGATAACTGGGAAACGATAATTGTTTACTTCAAAACTAATTCAATTTGTTATAATTGTTATTATTTATACTTATTAACTTATGTTTTATTATATCATACAATATTTTACTGATCCAAGACCATTGGAACCAGAGAGAATGAAGGCAATTCGTATTTAATGGGCAATGTATTATCTAAAAGTTAAAAATAAAACACTAGGTGTTTAATAATTTTAGAATTGTAGAGTTATGTTAATTTAGATTAGGTTACAAATGATTTTATGTAATAACTTTAATTACTTTAAATGTTTATTTTAATTCATAGTAAATATCCAATTATTATGGACAAAATTTGAACGGCCTGAAAAGACTATATGAAAACTGTCTGGACTAGTTCTATTTTTCAATTTATAGATTAATTTTGGGTAATTAAAAAAAACAGTCAGGATATTAAAAAAATCAATGTTGTTATAAAAATCGATGTTTTTTTGTACATATTTTTTATATATATATTTTTATATCTTACTATACAACACTAGTTTTTTTTATAAAACCGTTGTTGTGTAGTTTAGTTTAACATTGATTTTTGAAAACAATGTTAACATTAATACTTTTAACATCGATAGTTTCAATATTAGTTAATAACCGATGTTGAAAGTCCTATTTTCTAGTAGTGTCTACAAAATTTAGAAGGAAGAATGAGGGAGTTTAGATTCTAGTTTCCAACCTTCAAGAGTGCAAAAATAAGATTTGAAACTACAAGTGAGGATAAAACAAGAGAATGAAGTGAAAATCAAGCTTATAGTTGGTCCATTGGATTAAGGTGTTGGCTTATCTTATTCACTCAATTTTGACTCTTGAGTGACCCTTGCTCTGCCATGGAAAACGTGTACATCACCACCAAATGTGGTGTGGTTCACTTTTGAAATTTTTACTTAAAAATGCTAAGTAGAGTTTTGCCAAAAATAGGTATTCTTACTTTGTACCAAAATTGGTAAAGTCTATACTAAATGCCTTGATAACTGTGCTAAATTTATCAATTATTGTGCTCACATAGAGACAAATTGTACATGTACTCAAAGTAATCCTCACACGGAGTCTACTCACACAGAGACAAATTACACTATGACTTAATGCACAGTGCAATTGTTGCACTGATGGAAATCTAGCAAAGGTAGTTTCTATTTCTCTGTCAAGCTTTACTAAAACAGTCACATACATATATACATAGCACAAAATTCTATGATTAAAAACATATAACTACTGAAATTAAACTCATACACACACAAATGCCCAACATAGAGTTTTATGTCAGTCTGAGTTATAAATTTTCAGGGTGTTACAACTCTAACTTATTTTAATTATTTTACATCATATAATTAGACACTTTAATTAGTCACCAATTAATTAAATTAAAAATCTATTTTTAAACTAGTTGTATAGTCATTTACAAAAATGCCCTCCACTTTAAACTCTTATGACTTAATTACCCTTTTTCTAATTCTATGAAATCTATATCATCATTAATTAACCTTAATTATTCCCACTGAATTTATAACTTTACTTACATTAATTACTAATCTCTTCTTTCAAGCTTCTATTTTCTATTTCTAGACAGAAATCCAATTATTTACATCTAGGCCATTAATGAGTTGACCATTATTTGACCAAAGAATTTTCTCTGAACTATCTATGGTAAGATATTCTATGGTAATATCTCATTTTCTACCATTTCAATAGTCTAAAAACATTACTCAATCACACAACATAGCTATAACGTTGTCTACCACAAACATGGAAAATTGAGATGTCACACTTTTATGGTAGATTCTTCCTCTCTTTATTACTCTATTCCAATTAGTTTTTTTTTAAAAAAAAATGTATTTTGTTGTTGACACAAAATGCACCACTTAGCATTTTAATTTCATGATTTTAAGATCAATGTAGATTGCGGGACAAAAGTTGTGTTGTCATAAAAAATAGAGTTCAAATACCCCCCCCCCCCCCCAAAATAAACATGAATCAAAGCTTAGATTCAACATCATTGAGTTTATTACTATAGAACTTATTACAATGGATATAAAAACACTCATCGTCAACACTAAAGCATGTTACAACATCCTTCATGTTTTACATGTCTCTCTCTATCTCTTTTTCTCTCCCTCCCCCCCCCCCCCTTCTCTCTCTCTCTCTCTCTCACACACACACACACACACACATATGTATATATATATATATATATATATATATGTAATCCTTTCATGGGCCCTATGTGGCATGCCTAACCTATTCTCATCTTTCTCCATTTCATAGCATATACTTTTTTATTTGTTGATAATTTATGACCTTCTATATAAAAGTACATTAAATTTATTTATATTGTAGCTTTCAAAAATATTAATAGATGACTTGGTAGGATTTATATTTATATTTTAAATATTAAAAATATATTTATTTTTTGGATATATCAATTAGGAAATCACATAAGTCTTGCTAGGTTTTATATGAATGTATAGTAAACAATTTTTCATTAAAGTACATGTACAAACATACATATTCAATTAATTAGAACTTATACTTGATTTAAACAACACTAATAGGTTGCTCTATTCTCTGTTTTGTAACATATGATTTGCTGAAAAACCATGTAGTTGTTGATTCTAAACACTTGTAAGGGTTGTAGTATTTTTTATATTCTTTTAATTCATTATCTTTATTCATTGTGTGTGTGTGTGTGCAAACTTAATAAATTGAAAGACTATGTGTGTGTGTGTGTCAACTCCAGTCTTTTTATGTGTCTCTCCTTTTTTAGCACACCATCTTTTCATATATGAAAAACTATTCAATTATGAATGAATAATTGGATGCATGAAACTATATAAAGTCAATAGAATATATAGTTCATTGTTTTCATAGTTTGAGATCAATTGTATATGTTATTTTTTTATTTTTTTATTCTCATTACAGATTTTGCTTTCTAATTTCTAAGTACGCACATATTATTAAAGTTTGATAATTTAAGTATATAATCTCCTTGTCTATGTTAGATTAATGCAAGATGGATTCCAAACAAAAGTGACTCATTCAAGAATAAATGGTGATAAACCTATACGTGCAACACCAATATTTTGTACATACCTATTCACTATTGCAGTTATTGTGATCATCATGTCGCTGACAGCCCAACAAATGAGGTATATATAGTTTTTCTATTTAATTTTTTCTTCAAATTTTCCATTATAATTAATTTCTTTTAATATATCATCTAATAATATTTTATCAAGAGAAAATAGTGTATTTTACATGTAAAATGATCTAGCTTTTAATTTGTTTGACTAATTTATAGAAATATTTGGTCAAATTAAGATGTTTGTTAAAATAGTTTGTTTTCCTAACTTATAGGTTAACTAGCTTATAAATTTTAAACTAACTAATCAATTTACAATTTTTGAATCATAGTATATGTTAGACAAGTGGCCTCAGATATCTTAAGAAGGGGGGGTGAATTAAGATAATACAAACTATTTCCCCAATTAAAATTCTATTTCACTTTCTATTCAAATTACAAATTCCCTTAACAATGAACTTCTTAAATATTGATTCAAATAGAACAATCTGAATATAAATATAAAATAATAATAAATAAAAGAGTTTAAGGGAAAAGAAAGTGCAAACTCGGATTTATACTGGTTCGGCCACACCCTTGTGCCTACGTCCAATCCCCAAGCAACCCGCTTGAGAGTTCCACTATCTTGTAAAATCCTTTTACAAGTTCTGAACACACAAGGACAATCCTTCCTTTGTGTTCAGAATTCTTTTACAACAAGAGACCCTCGGTCTCTTAATCCCTTAGAGAATTAGAAAGAAGAGAAGAATGAATCTCTCTTGAAAGAGATAGATTTTACAATCTGAGCACTCAAATGATTCCTTAATGAATTGCAAGTGGATTGTCCAAGGAATTCTTAAGAGGATAAAACGATTTTGCTCTTTGAGAAAATAAACACTTGTTGTTCTGAAAAACTCTGAGCAAATTGGTGTTCTAAGTCACATATATATAGACCATTGGTGGTCATGTAAAAACCATTTGAGAAGTTGTGACTCTTAAAAATATTTTTCTGAAAATCTTGTCTGGTAATCGATTACAGGATTTGTGTAATCGATTACAGCTTTTAAAATTTGAATTAAAACATTTATTAACTGCTGGTAATCGATTACCAATATTGTGTAATCGATTACACAGTCTAAAGTTTGAATTCAAATATTTAGTAGCTGTTGTAAATCATTTTTGGCCACTGGTAATCGATTACATCCTCTGGTAATCGATTACCAGAGAGTAAATCTGTTGACAAACACTTTTTAACATGCATTACTTGGCCAAACCTTTTGCTCTATCAATTAGGAATTCCCTTCCTAAAATACTAGTGATCATCTTGATGTTGTGGCTTGTATTCTTGAATCATTGTCTTGAATTTAAACTTGAAAAGCCCATTTGCATCAAATCATCATGATCATCATCAAAACACCAAAGGCATTTGCTTCTACAGTATATAATTAGGAGTTTCAACTAGACTATGATACAATTGCACATATGATATATTGAATCCTAAAAGGACACCCAATTATATATTTGCACTATTTAAATTTGTGCTGATTTTCATGAATATATTTTCAAGTATATATACCTTAAAAAAATTCAATTACATATTCACATCTATTCATAATTTTACACTTATTAATTTTTTTTATTTAGGACAATGATGCAATCCTACCCCCCAAGCGCATTGGATAGAAGACTCCAAGAAGATTGGGCTAGAGATACAAGAGAAGACCCTAAGGTTCTCATGAGCCTTAGGGTAGATTTTGAGCCCATGGGCTAAGTATAAGCCTACTTATCTTTGCACATATTAGATTAGGATTTCATTATTTTTGGGTCTTGTATTTAGGGCTCCATAATGTAGATAGGGTACCCTAGAAATGTAGGATTTTTCAGCCCTTGTATTAAGAGCATCATGTGGAAAGGAATCCATTGATGAAAAAGATCCTAGGCCTACAAGATCCAATGGAGCTTACATCATGTGGTATCAAGAGCATCTTCATCTAGGTGATGTTCTTTTGCTTCCTCTATCTTTTTTTTCAGTCAATTTTCTTTAATTCCTTGTTCTTCATATTATTCTCCATGTATATCCTCCATTGTCTTGTGGTTTTGTGCTGTTTAGAGTAGATTCAAAAAAAATAAACCGATTAAATCTTAGATCTACACTTGTTCTTGCATTTCTATGGTTCAAATTTTGTAAATCTACTCTTGAATCTTGTTTTTGTGTTGATTTTAGGTTCTATCAATTTTCATTCATAATATTCTTGTGTTGAACCTTTAGATCTAAATTTTCTTCCAAAATATTGATTAGAAAAAAAAACACAAAAATCTAAGTGTAAATCACTTAATCCATGTTGTCTTAGAGTCATGTTTAGTCATAGTAATTGTCACATTATGCTCTAAGTTTGTGTTGAATTTTTATTTTGTTTATTGAATTCTACATACATGTGTTCATCTATTCTTGTCATTCTTATCCTATCTTTTGAATTTTGAGTCTAATTCATGCATGTTATTTAGTTCATAACATGTTCTAAATCAATTCCTAGAAGTAGTCTTGTTGAACTCTTTTTTTTTTCTATGTTTCCTACATGATGCCTATGATGAAGTTGAGTTGTGGTGTTGAGTTGTGGCTAGATTTGTGAATCAAAATAAGTCTTAAGCTCTCTTGAATTGTGTTATTCAAGATAATTGAGCATAAGCAAACACAAATTGTAACTATCCAAGCCTTAAGCAACATAAACACTACTCTTGATTTCTAGGTTGAAATCGCTGGTGCTGGCAGCTTGAACATACAAACTTGTATAAATTACTGGGAATTATTCACTACATGTTTTGAGCTGAAATAATTACTGAATTTTCTAGACATCTGGACCAAAATTATGGAAAAATAACCAAGCGATTTGGATTAAAGGAAAAAATAAGAAAAATCACACAATTTGGCAGAAAAATTAGTGTCCAGGAAAAAGAAAGTGATAGGGAAGTGTGCTTGCTGTGTTGGCTCAAAATTTGTTCTATAATTGGTGCCTATTTTATACCAATCCTAGTTTTGAAATTTCAATTGAAAATTAGTGTGAAAAAATAAGTTCCAAAACTAGAGGTTTCTTGAGTCTTTTTATTTTAGTTTTTTTACTCTACTCTAGAGCCATTCTAAGTTTCTCTTTGAGTCCTAGCTTGCTTTTATGTGTTTTTCATTACTTTAATTGTTGAAAAATCCCTGAAAATTTGTCTTGTTAAAACTCTATTGGTTTAGCTTTCATTTCATTTTTTTGGGTCTTCGGTTATTGCTTGTCTCTTTGTTTCCTTGTTTCTGAGTTGCCATATAGGGAATTGGAAAGGAGGATTGGTGTCATCCCTTGAAGAATTTGAGTCAAGAAGCAAGGGGAAAACCACCTTAAGAGCTATTGGACTAAGAAGCACTCCAAATTGAGTGAATCACCAAAGAGAGAACAACCACCAAAATTGAGGACCTTGTTGTAATTTTGTAATTGACAATTTACTTACTTTCATTGCTTTCAAATTTTGTAACAAAAAGGTCTTTCATTGGAAGTAAGTTGGGAGCCTCCAATAGGTCACCCTACTTCCATTTGTGTGTAATAATTTTAGGCAATTTTCCCTTAGGATTGTGAGTGTTTTGTTGGGAACCTTAAATGTGGTCATCCAAACACTCTTAGAATTCGCCTAGTTTACATTTCTTGCTTACTTTCATAGCTTATTTCCTTTACCTTCTTTTGTCAAACCACCTAGATAGCTTGCCTTTTACCAATTAGTTTTTACCTTATCTTTCACACCTCTTTTAGTGTTTATTTTGGCTAGTTTCTACCATAGTTTCTTTTACCTTTTGTTTTCAACCCCCAACAAGAAAGAACCATAACTTAGGAACCAACATGAGTCTTCATTCTTCATCTAGTATTAATGGTGAGGGTTCTACTCCTAAGGACCCCTTGTATAAGATATTAGATGAGTTGAGATCCCTTAAGTTGTGGAAAGAAAAACAAGAGAGAAAAGAAAAAGGTAAAAAAAGAGTGGAAGAAATAAGTCAAGATGAAAGAGAGAAAATAAGAGAGGAAGAAAGAAGAAAAATAATGAAAGAAATGAAAAGAGAAAAACATGCCTCCTATAGTAGTCATGAATCTTGCAAGAGTTTAAGTGAAGAACTTAGCGACTATTATAGAGGGCGCCATAGTTCACATACTAAACATCACTCCCAAAGAAGAGAAAAGGATAGAAGGCCTCAAGAGGTTAGCATTAGCCTCCCATATTTCCATGGAAAAGATAATGTTGAGGCCTACTTAGATTGGGAAATGAAGGTTGAACAACTCTATGCTTGCCATCATATTAGCGAAGAGAGAAAAGTTCCATTGGCTACCCTTAGCTTTCAAGGGTATGCTCTCTATTGGTGAACTTCCCTTGTTAAGGAACGAAGGATTCATGGGGATCCTCCAGTAGAGTATTGGAATGATCTTAAGAGTGCCCTTAGGAAGAGGCACATTCCCTCCTACTATGAAAGGGAGCTTATGGACAAGCTCCAAAGGCTTAGACAAGGGAGTATGAGTGTTGAAGAATATAGACAACAAATGGAACTACTCTTTTTAAGAGCTAGACTTAGGGAGGAGGAAAGAACAAGCATAGCTAGGTTCCTTAGTGGGCTTAATATAGAAGTGAGGGAGTGATGCAATCCTACCCCCCAAGGGCATTGGATAGAAGACTCCAAGAAGATTGGGCTAAAGATGCAAGAGAAGGCCCTAAGGTTCTCATGAGCCTTAGGGTAGATTTTGGGCCCATGGGCTAAGTATGAGCCTACTTATCTTTGTACATATTAGATTAGGATTTCATTATTTTTGGGCCTTGTATTTAGGGCTCCATAATGTAGGTAGGGTACCCTAGAAATGTAGGATTTTTCAGCCCTTGTATTTTAGGGCACCTAGACTAGTTTTTGTATTATGAGTAATTTTGTAATTTCATATGCATTAAGTGAATATTTGCTGTGTGTGTTGAGAAATAAATTTAATTGAATTGGGAGAAGCCCAATCCAATTAAATTTTAGAGGGGGAGGTGAGAAATTGAAATTTCCCTCCAATTTTGTGTGACACTTAGGCTATAAATAGAGGTCATGTGAATGCATTTTTTCAACTTTGATCATTTGAAAATTAAACTTCAGATTTCAGAGCTCTTTTAGAGCACAAAATTTTGTGCTCTTCTCTTCCTCTCCCTTCATTCATCTCCTTCTTCTTCCAAGCTCTTATCCATGGTCTCCTATGGTGGTGAGCTTCTTCTAGACTCATATTCTCCTTGAAGTGGCATCTCCTCTCTCTCTTCCTTCTCCATTCCGTTGTCATTCATCTTCCAAGAAGCAAAGGAATCCATTGATGAAGAAGATCCTAGGCCTACAAGCTCCAATTGAGCTACCATCAAGAAAATACATCTCATTTAACTATGCATAAGCCTACACTCATCTAGGATTGGTATGATACCTTCAATTGTGCAATGATGTGGTGCCCTTTTAGAACTAAAAGTATCATATCATTGCTAGATGAGTGGAGACTTCATGCATAGTTAAAAGAGATGTATTTTCTTGTTACCTAATAAAAAGATAAAGTGAGTAAATTTATGAATAGATGTGGGTATGCAATTGAAGTATTTCTAAGGTATATATACTTGAAAATATATTCATGAAAATCGACACAAAAATTTAAATAGTGCAAATATATAATTGGGTATCCTTTTATGATTCAATGTATCATACGTGCTATTTGTATTGTAGCCTAGTTGAAACTCTTAATTATATACTATGATTCAAAATTGTTAATGGATTAGTTAGTGTAAAATTTATGACCTAGTTAGCCAATAAGTTAGTAAAACAGATCTTTTTGACAAACATCTTAATTTAATCAAATATTTCTATAAATCAGCCAAACAAATTAAAAGTTAGACATTTGACATGTGAAATACACTTGTTTTTCTTGATAAAACATTTTTAGATGATATATACAAGAATTTAGTTATAATGGAAAAATGGAAAGAAAAAAAGAAAATGAAAAATTGAAATATATATATACCTCATTTGTTGGGTTGTCATTGACATGATCACAATCATTGTAATAGTGAGTCATCTTGAATGAGTCATCTTTGTTTGGAATCCCTCTTGCATTAATGTAACATAGACAACGAGATTAGATGCTTAAATTATCAAAACTTAATAATATATATGTACTCAGAAATTAGAAAGCAAAATATGTGATGTGAACTAAAAAATAAAAAAATCCAACATATACAATTGATCTCAAACTAAGAAAATAATGAATTGTATTTTCTATTTACTTTATCTAGTTTCATGCATCAAATCATTCAGTAATAATTGAAAAATGTTGTTTTTTATATTAAAAGATGATGTGCTCAAAGAGGAGAGACATATAAGTAGGTTGGAGTTTACACACACACACACACACATATTATTAAGCTAATAAATGAAGCATAACATAATATGAAAGTCCTTTTTGTAAACAAAAATTTGGGGAAAATGATCACGGTGAAAGAAGAAGAAAAATAAGATGTGAGGTGAAATGATGAATACCTAGTAGAGAAGAAGGCTCTAAAATGAATAGAAGGGCCTGTGTCCTTGTTGACTATTCCATCATCATCACCTTCTGCATCAACGTCATCCTTGGAGCACCAAACGATGTCATTCCAATTGAGATGGGGAAGGACAAAACACAACGCAAAACAGGTGAGCCAGAGTTACATGAATCGGTGAACAAAATGCATGTTGTTAAGGGGATGGGATGAAAAAAGTGAAAGATGATTGTGGTCAGAGTTATTAAAAAAGAGGAGGAGGAGGAGTAACAAATGCTGATGAGTGAACAAGAGGAGGAAAAATGAGAAGTTACGGATGATGAAGAGAAGGAACAGAGCAAGGCTATCATGGTGTTGTTCTCTAATGTGGCGCACTACATTTGTTCTCTAAGGCTTCAGATGCACACACTTAATGACTTTACTCTTTTGCAACTAACCATCAATGCCTTTTTGCTTTTTTTTATAATTATTTTATTCTTTTGATTGCAACATGATAAAAGTAGGGCACTTGCAATTTACACATCCATTTTGGCTAAGTACACACCCTTACATATAGTTTTTATGGAAAATGCATTATTATATAATGAAGATGAAGTGAAGATGGGTTTTAAAATTAGAGTTAAAAAACAATAAAGATATAGATAGGTTGAAAATAAGATTTTAAAGACTAACAATTTGGTTACCCATTAAGGATTTAAAATGGTATATTGGTAGAAAAATATAAAGGGAAAGGGTGTACTCAGAAAACAATGGGGATGTAGATAGCATGAGTTAACAACCCATTAATATGCACACCTAAGTTGACAATTTGGTCACAAAAAGATTTTAGAGCTAAAATAGTCTGTGCAAGTTGAAATTCTGATACCAGGGGACAGATGTCGTACAGGATGTCACGACATCACGCTTCAGAACATGCAGATTGTATGTGTCCGTATGAACAGATTAAACAAGTAAATAACACAAGAGAATTGTTAACCCAGTTCGGTGCACCTCACCTACATCTGGGGGCTACCAAGCCAGGGAGGAAATCCACTCTCAATAGTGTTAGTTCAAGGTCTAACAACCCCTGTTTACAACCTTCTCACCTAACCACTACCCGTGCGATCTCTACCTAAGACCCAATCTTAGATATGAGAACCTCTGCTCACTCCCTCTCACTCACACTCCCGTGTTTACAATTAATTCAAAGACACTCCAGAGATCAACTCTGTACAAAAGAGATCAACTCTACACACTAGAGATCAACTCTACACACACGGTCCAACACTTGATGTTAGGATAACACCAAGGTGGCTCACAAAAGACTCAAGTCCCAAAACTCACAAAATAACTCTTCAATCCCGGACTTGGTACAGAACTCGTGCAGCCTCCATGATTATATAGCCGTGTACGATTCTGGGCTGCAAGTTCTTGATGCTGGAGGAGATCTATCTTCTTCTGAAAAATCTGCAGTTAAAGAACTAAAAGATAACTTTTGATCTTTTAGTTTGAATCTTTAATCTTTAATCTTTAATCCCTGAACGAACTCTTCTACTTTGAAATTCGAACTTTAATGATCTTTTAATTCGTTCCTAAAGATAGATCTTCTAATCTCTTGCTAACTGCACAATAATCTGTTAAAGATATAACAGATTTATATGTCCAGTATTATCGGGCCAGATGTCAGAACATCGTATCCGACATCTTGGATCCTGCAGCTTCAATGCTTCACTTGACTTTTATCTTGCATTGTACAGCAACTCCAGTATTCTCGAGCAGGATGTCAGGACATTGTATCCGACATCGTGGATCCTTCAACTTCAATTCATCACTTGACACTTTATCTTGCCTTGTGCATTATGCAGCCCGATCTTATTCCTTGACATAACGTTGGACATCATGTGCAGCAACTCCAGCTTTCCTTCATTGTCTAAGTGCTTATGTTTTAACAAAATCTTAGCCAACCTTTTTAAACTCAGTAGTGCTAAGCACTAACAATCTCCCCCTTTGGCAAATTTTGTCTAAAACATACTTAGACACTTCCTGAGCAGGTACGAGCAGTTATGCATGTGGGATCAGCAACTTCCATTTTCAGAGTAATCAAGCACAGCGGAAATTCTTCAAGTTGCTAATCTACAAGTCTTCTCCAGGATGTCAAGACATCTCGCGTGACATCAGCTTTCTGCTTCTGCTCCCCCTGTCTTCATGCTTACTGCTTCATCTTCTATCAGCTACTAGTCTTTTCCAGGATGTCGAGACATCTCATGTGACATCCGCTATCTGCTCCCCCTGTCTTCATGCTCCTACTGCAGCGTCTTCATGCTCCTACTGCAGCATCTTCTAGTAGCTTACATCAATCATCAGTCATCATCAGCAGCAGCAGTCTCCCCCTCAACGTCATACAGCTCCCCCTCAAAATCATGAATCATGCATACATCGTTTCCTACTGCCATACATCATACATAGTATCCTACTACTCAGAATCATGCATAATAGCAAGCATAATACTATTACTCCCCCTTTTTAGACATAAATTTGGCAAAAGTAGGATGCATGAAATTAATGTGCAAATAGTACAGACCAATAACAATGAATTGTTCAAAGGAACATGCCCCTATATCTAATAAAAGTAAAAACAAAATTAAAGGTCTGATGATCATGGGGTGGCTTCAGAATCATCATCTGATTCTGTCTCTTCTGCTGCATCTTCCTCTTCCTCAGCAGCTTCTTCTTCTTCTTCAGCTGCTTCTCCTTCTTCCTCAGCTGCTTCTTCATCATCAATGCCACTCTCTGAGAGCCTTTTGATCAGCAGTTCTAGCTCCATCTTCTTCTCTGTGGTGGCTTTGATGGTTGCTTCCAGCACCTTGCATGTGTCCTTGAGTTCAGCAATCAGAGCATCCTTGGACACAGCACCTGAAGCAGCAGCTTTCCCTGATGTCGAGACAGATGTCGAGACAATGTCTGGGACATGTGTCCCTTCAAACAGTTTGTAATGCAGGGATAGAGGAGATTCTCTCTTCATCACAGAGTCAGTGTAGTTTAACATATTGGGATGCTGACTCAACATAATGCCACACAATACAGTAGGGAAGGCAATGGGTAATTTGACAGCAAAAGATTCTGAATGCTTAACAGTTTGATCAAAGATATAGTTTCCAAAATTAAATTTGGATTTGGTTCCAACAGCATACAGAAATTTACCCAAACCTGTGGCAACAGTGGAAGTATGATTGGTGGGAACCCAGTTTGCAGCTCCAATCCTGTGCAGAATTGCATACTTCACACTTAGCTTCCCTGCTGAAAGCTTCCCTTTCTTTGGCCAATGCTGGACTCGTTTGGCTGTGATTTCCTTGGCAATTTGATGCTCAGAAACATCAATATCTATCACTCCATCAGTAGGTCTGCCCAGATATTTGTTGATCACAGCAGGGGAGAATTTAACACACTTTCCTCTGACAGACACTCTTTGATAATCATCACTTTTTCTGTTTGATATGTCAGAGGGAATGTTGACAATGAATTCCCTGACTAGGCCTTCATAACAGTCTCCCAACTTGGTGACTGTCTTCAGTAGTCCAGCAGCCTTGATGAGGTCCATGGTCTCCTTGCAATCCAAGGCATCTCTTCCCAGTTCTCTTTCAACCGCAAGTCTGCGTTGATACACATATTTCCACTTTTCAACATTGCCAATGGAGTGGAAAGAGATGTTGTCCAATGGTGCATCAGGAACATTTTCAGGCACCTTCTTCCCAGATTTCTTGGCCCTCTTAGATGTCGAGACATCTAGTTCGACATCATCATCAGAATCGGATGAGGAAATTTCTTTCCTTTTCTTGGAGGGGATAGCAACCTTGCTTCTTCTGGATGTGGCAGGAGTGATTGGAGTACTCTTCTTCTGGGCCATAGTCTTGATTCGTCCAGACCTCTTAAGGGGAGTTTTTCCCTTTCTGCTTTGTAACCTTTCTGCAATGCCCGGTGCCAACCTGTTGGCAATGGGTTCTTCATCAGATTCTACTTCTTCAAGGTCAATGAGGTTACCTGGAGCAGGTTCTGGTGCCCTTGGTGCAGGAGTCTCCTCTGCGGCTTGATCATCTTCCTCAGTTGATCCCTCTTCACTGGGTGAAGGGAGTGCTTCAGCATTTGGAGCGGAAGATGTTGGAACATCTTTCTTGACATCAGGCACAGAAACATTTGGGTTGGACGATGTTGGGACATCTTCATCAGCTTCAGGAACAGAGGCGTCTTTCAAGATGCTACTCACAATGCTGCGTATTTTCTTGTCCATCTCCGTGTCTACTTCCCTAGGACTCGTTGCAGGGCTAGGGTTTTCAGCAATCTTCACTCCCTGTGGTCTTCTGGGAACCAGTTTCTCAGGGACAGAGGCTTGACCAGGAATAATTTGGATGGGTTGGATGTTGAATTCAGGTTGTTCCTGGTGTGGAGATGACGGGACAGATGGTGAACCAGAAGCTGCAGTTTCTTTTGATGAAGTAGCCATGGAAAAGCAGAGCGTTTGGAATGATTTCGTAAATCTCAGAAGGCTATTGGGAAATGCTGGTAAAAACACGAATGCCAAGCAGATATAGATTTGAATGAGGAATGTAGAGGGTCGTGTGAAGCAACGGTCGAATTTTCCTTGGTTCAGTAGTGAACGTGCTATTAATGTTAAGTGATTCGTTTGGGCACGTTCAGATTGCTGTAGTTGCTATAATTCCTCTAGCACACAAATGCCCAGCTTGCCCCTCAGTTTTTCAAACTGATTTGCATCCAAAGCCTTTGTGAAAATATCTGCTATTTGTTCCTCAGTGTCAACATGCTTCAGTGTGATCACTTTATCATCAACAAGATCTCTGATATAGTGATGTCTAATGTCAATGTGCTTGGTTCTGCTGTGTTGAACAGGATTTTTAGAAATATTAATAGCACTCATGTTGTCACAGTACAATGTCATGACATCTTGTTCGACATTGTACTCCTTCAGCATCTGCTTCATCCAAACTAGCTGTGAACAGCTGCTTCCTGCTGCAATATACTCGGCTTCTGCTGTAGATAGGGACACACAGTTCTGCTTCTTGCTGAACCATGAAATAAGGTTGTTTCCCAAATAGAAGCATCCACCAGAAGTGCTTTTTCTGTCATCTGCACTTCCAGCCCAATCAGCATCACAATACCCAACCAGCATTGGATTTGAACAATGACAGTACATAATCCCATAGTCACTAGTGCCATTTACATATTTCAGAATTCTCTTTACTTGAGTCAAGTGACTTATCTTAGGATTGGCTTGATATCTTGCACAAACACCTACTGCATAGGTGATGTCGGGTCTGCTAGCTGTTAAATATAGTAAGCTCCCTATCATGCTTCTGTACAGACTTTGATCAACACTGGTGCCTGCTTCATCCTTTGACAGCTTCAAGTGAGTAGGTGCAGGTGTCCTTTTATGACTGGCATTCTCCATCCCAAACTTCTTGACAATGTTCTTTGCATACCTGCTTTGTGAGAGGAATATGGAGTCCTCCATCTGCTTCACTTGAAGTCCCAGAAAATAAGTCAGCTCTCCAACAAGACTCATCTCAAATTCAGATTGCATCTGTTGAACAAAATGTCGAAGCATCTCATTCGACATCCCTCCAAACACAATGTCATCAACATATATCTGTGCAATCATCAAGTTTTCAGCATCTTGTTTGACAAAGAGGGTCTTGTCAATTCCTCCCTTCCTATACCCTTGCTGAGTGAGGAACTCTGTTAGCCTTTCATACCAAGCTCTTGGAGCTTGCTTCAATCCATAGAGAGCCTTCTTGAGCCTGTATACATGATCTGGATGAGTCGGGTCTGCAAATCCCTTTGGCTGCTCCACATAGACTTCTTCATTCAGGTATCCATTCAGAAATGCGCTCTTCACATCCATCTGGTACAGCTTGAATTTGAGGATACAAGCTACACCAAGTAATAATCTGATGGACTCAAGTCTAGCAACTGGGGCAAAAGTCTCATCAAAGTCTACACCTTCAATCTGAGTGTAGCCTTGAGCAACCAGTCTGGCCTTGTTTCTGGTTATGACACCTTCTTCATTGGTTTTGTTCTTGAAGATCCACTTGGTGCCAATCACATTAGTTCCCTCAGGCCTAGGAACTAGCTCCCAGACTTCATTCCTTTTGAATTGCTCCAATTCTTCTTGCATAGCATTGATCCAGAACTCATCTGTCAGTGCCTCTTTCACATTCTTGGGCTCAATTTTGGAGACAAAACATGAGTTTGAGACGATCTCAACCTCCCTTGATCTTGTAGTGACCCCTCTGTTTGGATCTCCTATAATCAGCTCCTTGGGGTGCATCTTCTGGATTCTAGTGGAGGATCTCTTGTCGGGTTGGTTGATGTTTAATTCATCTGTAGCAGAATCAGAGTTTTCTGCATTTTCTCCACTTTTAGCTGCATCTGCTACATTGTCTCCCGATGTTCTGACATCTTCTTCGACATCCTTCTTTCTTGCTGGAGACAGATCATCAACAACCACATTGATGGATTCCATCACTGTTCTGGTTCTGGAATTGAATACTCTATATGCTCTGCTGTTTGTAGAGTATCCCAGGAATATTCCTGCATCACTCTTGGGATCCATCTTTCTCCTTTGCTCTCTATCTGCCAAGATGTAACATGGACTTCCAAAGATGTGGAAGTGCTTGACAGATGGCTTCCTCCCTTTCCAGATTTCATACAGGGTGGTTGGAGTCCCTCTTCTCAGTGTGACTCTGTTGTGGATGTAACATGCTGTGTTCATGGCTTCAGCCCAGAGATTATAGGGAAGTTCTTTGGCATGAAGCATGACCCGAGCAGCCTCTTGCAAGGTCCTGTTTTTCCTCTCAACTATCCCATTCTGTTGTGGTGTAATGGCTGCAGAGAACTCATGAGTGATGCCTTCAGATGTGCAGAATTCAGTGAACCTGCTGTTTTCAAATTCTCTGCCATGGTCACTCCTGATTCTCTTGATGACACAGTCTTTCTCTCTTTGAAGTCTTAGACTCAACTCTTTGAATACTTCAAAGGTTTCTGATTTCTCTCTGATAAAGTTTACCCAGGTAAATCTGGAGAAATCATCCACAACAACATAGGCATACCTCTTTCCTCCAAGGCTTTCAACTTGCATAGGCCCCATCAAATCCATGTGAAGTAGTTCCAGCACCCTGGAAGTGGTCTGATGTTGAAGCTTCTGGTGGGACATCTTGACTTGCTTTCCAATCTGACATTCACCACAGATTCTGCCTTCTTCTATTTTCAGATTGGGAATGCCTCTAACAGCACTTTTGTCAAGGATTTTCTTCATGCCTCTTAAGTGCAGATGTCCAAACCTTTGATGCCATATTCTGACTTCATCTTCTTTGGAGGATAGACATGTAGAGGAGTAGCTGGTTTCTTGGGGTGTCCATAGGTAACAATTGTCCTTTGATCTGCTGCCCTTCATTAGAACTTCACTCTTCTCATTTGTCACCAAGCATTCTGACTTTGTGAAGTTTACATTGAATCCTTCATCACACAGCTGACTGATGCTAATCAAGTTTGCAGTCAGTCCCTTCACCAGCAGTACTTTGTTCAGACTAGGAAGTCCATCATGAACTAGCTTTCCCATTCCAATGATCTTTCCTTTAGAGCCATCTCCAAATGTCACATAACTAGTGGAGCAGGGCTCAATGTTCAGCAGGAATTCTTTGACTCCTGTCATGTGTCTGGAACAGCCGCTATCTAGGTACCAATCTTCCTTAGCTGATGCTCTAAGTGAAGTATGAACAACAAGACTGACAGCCTTGTGTTTTGGAACCCACATCATCTTCTTTCTGCTGTTGCTGCTTTGAGTTCCATGATGTGGATGGCCATGTAGATGATAGCAAAAGGGCTTTATGTGACCATACTTGCCACAGTAGTGACACCTCCACTTCTTTCTTTTGCTCTTTTTCTGCTGCATTCCATGATGTCGAGACCGATGTTGTGACATCGTGGCTCCAGTCCTGTTTTTGGCAGGAACAAATTCTGTCATGGTTGTTCTGCCAGCAGACTTAGGATTAAATCCAAGTCCTCTCTGGTTTCCAGCATTCTTTCCAAGCAGCAGCACCTCATCAAGTGTATCTGAGCCTTTGTTCAGCATCTTTATTGATTTTGTCATGTTTTCTAGCTTAGAGTTCAGAAAACCGACTTCACCTTTAAGCTCAGAGATCTCCTCTTTATGTGCCTCCTTCTCAGCTTCCAGAGTGAGTGCATTCACAGTTGTGCTTCTTGCTGAAGGATCTTCTCACTTTTGATGCATAGTTTTCTATAGGATGTAGCAAGCTCATCAAAAGTGATTTCACTGTCTGTATCACTTGAATCTTCAGCAGTTTCAAATATCCCAGTGAGTGCATTCACATCTCTGTCAGAATCACTTTCTTGTTCACTCTCTGTATCAGATTGACATACAGAGAGTCCTTTCCTGTGCTTCTTGAGATGAGTGGGACATTCAGCTATGATGTGTCCATAGCCTTCACACCCATGGCATTGAATTCCTTTGCTGTGACTGGGCTTTACATCTGATTTTTTCTGGTATTTACTGCCTTTCCTGATGTCGAAAGGGATGTTCTGGACATGTGGTTTCTGCCTCTTGTCCATTCTGTTTAGCACTTTGTTGAACTGCTTTCCAAGGAGCACAACTGCATTTGTCAGACCTTCATCAGTATCCAGGTCATACTCATCTTCTTCTCCTTCATCATTGGACACGAAAGCCAGATTCTTGCTCTTCTTTTCAGCCCTATCCGAGAGTCCTAGCTCAAAGGTTTGAAGAGAACCAATGAGTTCATCTACTCTCATGTTGCAAATGTCTTGGGCCTCCTCTATTGCAGTGACTTTCATGTCAAATCTCTTAGGCAAGGATCTGAGGATCTTTCTTACCAGCTTTTCATCTGTTATCCTCTCTCCCAAGGCAGTGCAAGCATTGGCAATTTCAAGAATGTTCATGTGGAAGTCATGAATACACTCTTCCTCCTTCATCTTCAGATTTTCGAATTTTGTAGCCAAGAGTTGCAATCTGGAAATCTTCACTTTGGAGGTTCCTTCATGAGTGATTTTCAGGATCTCCCATGCATCTTTGGCCACTGTGCAAGTGTTGATCAGTCTGAAGATGTTCTTGTCAACTCCATTGAATAGTGCATTCAAAGCTTTGGAGTTTCCAAGTGCCAATTCGTCCTCTTCTTTAGTCCAGTCTTCTTCTGGCTTCAATTCATCAGTGGGCTTTCCTTCTGTGTCCAGCATCTTGGGATGTTCCCAGCCTTTGATGACAGCTTTCCAGGTTCTGCTATCCAGTGATTTGAGGAAGGCCACCATTCTTGCTTTCCAGTATTCATAGTTGCTTCCATCAAGAATTGGTGGTCTGTTCACTGGTCCTCCTTCTTTCTCCATGTTCATCAGAATTTATCTCCCCAGATCTCACTCTGTGATTTCGAGTGTTGGCTCTGATACCAATTGAAATTCTGATACCAGGGGACAGATGTCGTACAGGATGTCACGACATCACGCTTCAGAACATGCAGATTGTATGTGTCCGTATGAACAGATTAAACAAGTAAATAACACAAGAGAATTGTTAACCCAGTTCGGTGCACCTCACCTACATCTGGGGGCTACCAAGCCAGGGAGGAAATCCACTCTCAATAGTGTTAGTTCAAGGTCTAACAACCCCTGTTTACAACCTTCTCACCTAACCACTACCCGTGCGATCTCTACCTAAGACCCAATCTTAGATATGAGAACCTCTGCTCACTCCCTCTCACTCACACTCCCGTGTTTACAATTAATTCAAAGACACACCAGAGATCAACTCTGAACAAAAGAGATCAACTCTACACACTTGAGATCAACTCTAGACACAGTCCAACACTTGATGTTAGGATAACACCAAGGTGGCTCACAAAAACACTCAAGTCCCAAAACACACAAAATAACTCTTCAATCCCGGACTTGGTACAGAACTCGTGCAGCCTCCATGATTATATAGCCGTGTACGATTCTGGGCTGCAAGTTCTTGATGCTGGAGGAGATCTATCTTCTTCTGAAAAATCTGCAGTTAAAGAACTAAAAGATAACTTTTGATCTTTTAGTTTGAATCTTTAATCTTTAATCTTTAATCCCTGAACGAACTCTTCTACTTTGAAATTCGAACTTTAATGATCTTTTAATTCGTTCCTAAAGATAGATCTTCTAATCTCTTGCTAACTGCACAATAATCTGTTAAAGATATAACAGATTTATATGTCCAGTATTATCGGGCCAGATGTCAGAACATCGTATCCGACATCTTGGATCCTGCAGCTTCAATGCTTCACTTGACTTTTATCTTGCATTGTACAGCAACTCCAGTATTCTCGAGCAGGATGTCAGGACATTGTATCCGACATCGTGGATCCTTCAACTTCAATTCATCACTTGACACTTTATCTTGCCTTGTGCATTATGCAGCCCGATCTTATTCCTTGACATAACGTTGGACATCATGTGCAGCAACTCCAGCTTTCCTTCATTGTCTAAGTGCTTATGTTTTAACAAAATCTTAGCCAACCTTTTTAAACTCAGTAGTGCTAAGCACTAACACAAGTTTTCTTCATTTTTTTTTTATTTTTCAGTTTTTTTTAAAGAAAGTTTTTATTTGTTTTGCACATTAGTTCTTTTAGGGATGATACAAAACCTTTAAAGACTAATTCATCTAAATGCTAAAATCTTTTAAGGACTAATTAAATTTCCTATAATTATTATATTATCTGGAACTAATTTTCCAATATAATTAAATAAGTCTTATGGAAGGTGTAACACTCTAATTTTTCACAATATATGTTAAGTGTTTGATTTACACCGCAATAGAAATTAAGTTTAAGTTTATGTTGTTTGATGAGCTAACTAATAAAATGGCATATACCTTTGTGTTGTATGTGTTTTAGTGACTCTAAGAGAGTTGGGCCTAGGTAGTTGGCTTCAAAAATGTAGCATGAGGTAGTATTATGGGAGAAGCCCAAAACTTCTTTTAAGACACCCTCCAAAGTTTAAAAGCTTAAGTTCTTTCCCCCTCATTCATTTTCTCATTCTCTCCTCCTTCTACAAACTTCTCCTCCTCCCTTAAGCTTAGCGCTTGAAATTCCCACACCTTGGAGACTCATCCTCTATCTCTCTATAGCTTGATGATTTGTTATTGGATTGGTAAGTTCATCTCCTCATTCCTCCTTTTATATCTTTGTTCCTTTCTTTTCTCTTTTCCTTCCTTTTGGATGACACATAGCTTTTTGATGTAGAAATTCTCACGGGTATTGTTTTGGTTGTTTCTATGGATGGTAGTGGGGATGATGATCCGAGGGAACCCCCTTTGATTAAGCTCAAGACCTTCTTTCGTTTCTTCTCAAAACCTAGAATGGAGATGTTTTTGGTAAGGGAAGCAAAAACTTATTTTATTCTATTATATGTATGATCTTTGAATGTAAAAATGTTTATTTTCCCTCTTCCTTCTCTTTTCCTTTCTTGGTCTTGCTTTATTGTGGTTTGATTTGGGGGTTGAAATCTCAAACCCTAACATTTGAGAATATGGGGTTTTTCATAGATTCACATGATTAATGAGTTGTTTGATGGTTGTATTGTGTTTAGGAGTATTAGGGATCAATTATGAATCATTTATAGTTCATTGAATAGCTTGGGTAGTCACTATTTATGCTAGAACAACGAAATTCAAAGAAATCGCCATATTGAGAAATCACAGGTTTGGCTAAGGCTAAGAGTTCAAACATGTAAAGCTGGAGAATTTGCTAAGCAACAGTTTGTGGCTATGTCAAATTTTAGGGAGAGTGGAATTCTGAAGAAAATTGAGTAAACGACAGTTTGTGACTACGCTAAGGTTTAGACAGAATGGAAGTCTACAAAAAATTAGCTAAGTAAAACTTTGTGGCTAAGCCAAGTTGACGCAAAGTGTTATTTATCCTTAATGCTTCCTTGAGAGTTTTCAAACTAATTTCAAATGCATATCTTTGCTATTTCAAATGTTTTTCTGGAGGTGATGATGCAACTATTGTGCTAGGTGAAGGTGGAGCACATTAGTGTTGAATGCTACACTACTAAAAAAAAGGCTTTCAACATCGCTTCATTAACATCGGTTATTTCAGAAACCGATGTTAACGAAAGCGTGGTGGCATTTTTGTAATTAAATGAAGTTACTTAACATCGGTTTTAGCAAAACCGATGTTAACTACTTCATGTTAACATCGGTTATTTAAAAAACCGATGTTAACATCATGTTAAGATGAATATGGTAACATCGGTTTTGGAAAAACCGATGTTAACTTCATAGTGTTAACATCGGTTTTTTAAAAAACCGATGTTACCTTGTTCAAGTTAACATCGGTTTTTACAAAATCGATGTTAACAGATTCATCCTAACATCGGTTATCCTTAAAAAACTGATGTTGATGTTGTTATGTTAATATGTTAAAACGTGTTAAAATTTCACAACTCGCGCGCTCGAAAACCCTGCTGCACTCTCTCTTCTCTTTCTCCTCCCACCCGAAATCTGTCGGAAACCGCTCGGTCAACACCCACATTGCCCCACATTCATTTCAATACTGTCGGAAATTGCTCGCTGGAACCCACAGAACCTCCTATCGAAGAAAAGTCGAAGAAAACCCTACATTGCTATTGGAACTGTGGGTCGAAGAAAACCCTAGACTGCTCTTGGAACAGTCGTGGGTGCTCAAAGCTTTGTACGCTGCCAGTTAACAAGGTATGAGCTCTACCTTGGTTTGTTGCTCTTCTTATTAAGTTCTTAATCAGTGCGGTGGCATTGTCCGAAGGTTCTTATCAAATTATTGGGTCATTTTGTCCACTTGGCTAACCATATAAAAGTATCAATAAGAATTGTAATGTGGGGTTTCATTTTGTTGTGGCAGTTGATTGTGCTTTACGTGGTTTTCAAGCTTTACGTGGTTCTCAAAGCTCTTTTCCTTTAACCTAACCTCAGAACTTGATTCTCACCTTTGATCAAAGCAAAAGGATTTGAGGATTGAAGACTGAATCACTGTGAGTTTTATTTTTAATATTTGTCTGTCACATCATAATTGGATTTAAACTTTCAGGATAGGGCTGTAGAGATTTTTTGTTTATGTATTACAAATATTACATTAAGGACTAGTCATTTTATTTTATATATTTGAAAGATGCTAATAGGTAGCTAGCAGGAAAAACAGCACTACAAAGCTTATCATTGGGGGTTCAGCTTTGTACAGATGTATTAATTTATCATTTTGTCAATGCCTAATTAAATGATTGCTTATATATAGTTAATTTCTGCTTACAGGAGAGGATGAAGCTACTTTAGCTCCTATAAGTATTGATTAATAGCAAGATGGCACTTTGAGCAAGATTTACTCTCTGTAAGTTTTCGTATCAAAAGTCAAATGCTATTGAACTGGATAAATGCACATTATAATTGGTGTGCATCAAGAAGCCTATTTTCCCTCTTAATGCACTGATAAACACTGAGTAGAGCTACTAGTTTGCTGAAAACCATTTAATTTACAAGAATTTGATTTACATTAATTTTCAGCAGTTTAATCTATACTAGTAACTGTCTGAAGTTTCAACCAGTTTCTCCAAAAATCCCCATGCTTGCCACTGTCTGAAGTTTTTGAGATGATATTTGATATAGTTCTGGGTATATGCTAAGTGTCAGTTTGGAGTTATAGGGGGTGTTGTTACTTGGACCAATGAAGCAGCACAAACCCTGAATTGTAGACAATTGGATGTGTGGCTTGATATTGTATTAACTGACCTTTATGTTATATAGATTTTGAGGCTTGCTAGGGATCTTGGAGATTTTCTACTTGCTGGAATACACACACATCAGAAAGTCAGGTTGGCAACCTTTATATCTCTGCCTCCCCACTGTATTTACTTTTTAATTTTTTTTTGTACTTATTATCAGTGTTATCAATGGTGAATAGTGGCAACCCAAAAATCCACCATGGAATTAAGTTGTATGGCATTGTGGCAAAAGTAACATAAGTAAACTATTTTTTTAACATATCAAACTTTTTAAAAGTAGAACACATTCTCGAACTTAAATGAAATCAAAAGGTTAAAAAGGAAAGACCAATAGAAAACATAATATAAATGGAAGCATGAGCTATATAAGCAAGCTGAAAAAAAAAACCTGGACAAGGAAGCATTTCAAACTTTACAGTGACTGGGTAATTAGGTTAATGGGTGGACAGGCAGGTTGTAGTTTTACTCATTTTGTTGCTATCCATGTGGTGGTATTAAGATGGGCACTGTTATTGTCTATAATTGAAATATAGTATAATTGTTTTTTTCTTCTTCTTAAAATTTGAACTGGCGTTATCATTCTTTGAATGCCATCATCTACCTTTAATGATTCACATGTAAATTGGTCCCTGTTTAATTAAATTAATTAGTTATTGCTTTAGTTTGACTCGATAAAAATTTAGTGATGTTCATATTAATTGAATGATTTGCTTTCATTGGAAAAGATTGTCATATCTTTTTCTTCCAGTGTCTAAAATTAAGTGGTTACAGGTATTATAGAATACCCCTGCCATCCCTAATACTTTATTTGTAATTTGTAACAACACAATGCTTGAAAAAACTTTTTGGTCTATGCTAGAAATTAATGTCATCAGGACCTGGGCTCTTGTCATTGCCACATTCCCAAACAGCATTCTGAATTTCAATCTCCTGAAAAGGGGCCACAAGCATGGAATTCTGTTGTTGGTGTATGGTTTTGAAACTGATACAATCAATCTTAGGTCTCTGAAAATCTGCTTCTTGGAATCTCTTGGAGAAGAAGGTTCTGATTTCTTCCTTCACCTTATTAGGTTCATCTGTCCATTCACCTTCAATGAGTAGTCCTTTGATGCAATTTCTATTTCTATTTGCATTCACCCTGATATGGAAAAATCTAGTGTTGCAGTCTCCCTCATTTAACCATCTTGATCTAGATTTCTGCCTTAGCAATGCTTCATGAGCCTAGACAGCCACCCACAAATCTTCCTGCAGCTTCTTTCTTCTTGAAATTTCCAAATCAGTCATCTGTCTATGCAATGTGTCCTCCTCTAATTTATTAAGCTCCACTTCCAAGTGCTGGACTTTTTTAAAGCTATCCCCATATTCTTCCTTGTTCCATATCTTTAATATGCACTTCAACCTTTTGATTTTTTCTTTTAATACATATGCTCCCCATCTTGAAACTTGGGCAGAATTCCAGGATTGATTGACTACTTCTCTGAAAGACTTATTTGTTAGCCAACAGTTTAATAGCCTAAAAGGTTTAGGACCCCAATCCACATTGTTAGCTTTAATTAGAATAGGACAATGATTTGAAAAATTCCTTGATAAGGTAAACTGCACACTCTCTAGCCATGTGTCCCTCCATTCATATAAGCTTGTTTTCAATGTCTTCAAGATTCTTTCCAAACCTCTTAAAGGCCTCTAATGGCCCGGGATCAGAAGTCCAGTAGTGACCACTGTAGCATAATCTATTAGAGAGAGAGAAGTCAGTCTTGTACAAATGGGAAGACAAACACGTTCTCCAAGTATACCTGGAATAGAAAGATACTGTCTTTTGGGGGACTGATTGAATTAATTTATGGTATTTCTTGATTTGAAAATTGAGATATTGGTCTTTCATGCGATATCTTTACAACCCTGCATGTATGTGTACCCAACATGTAATAAAGGTTAAGTCTTTTCATGGAAAAATCACATGACAAAGGTCCTGTTCAAATCAGTGCTTGAGTTTAGGTTGATGTTGCAATGTTCAGGGTAAAAAAAATACTAAGGACAGTCACAACCATCTGATTATGTCTAATACCAGCCTTGCTTGTGGCTTGCAAGTGTGTGCACTGTGCAGAAGGGTCTTTGATTTGTTATGGACTCTATGGTAATGCATATAACTTATGTGATTAGTTAGAATATTAGAAATATCTATAAAGCACCAAAACAACAACTACCCTACCTGCTCTCTAATATTCTGGTTGTATCATTGTCCAGTATGGACACAAGATGGCAGGACAAATCCTTCTCCCCTTTCTTCTTTCCTTCATATCTTACACATCTATCAAACAAATTGGATATCGCAGGTGGTTGAGATATGGCACAATGTGGTGTAGATATGGTGCTTTGTGTTAAAAAACTTCAAAAACTGCACATCCATTGTCTAATTTGAACACTTCACCGAGGTAGTCAATAGTGCACTATTGTGGCATTAGTGACAGAGACTTCCACCATGGAGTGCCTTTCTGTCGCAGCCATGATTCTGCTGAGCTACTATAGCAGTAAAATGCAGCCATTCTGGCTGTTCTTTTTTTGAAGTTATTGAAACCATTAATTTAGGAATCTTACTGATTTGGCCTCTTTTCACATCTGCAATATATAGGGTATTCCTATCTTCAACACAACACCAGTGTTATGTCTGTTTAAACAAGAAAACATGAAGTGTGGCCTATATTTCCTTTCCAGTCAGTCCCTGCTGCTTAGTGGTATTATTTCTGGTCAACCCTGATTTTATCGTATTTTTATATAACCTCACCTAGTGGGATAAGGCTTTGTTGTTGTTGTTGTTGTTGTTGTATATGTAAGGCTGGAACCCTGTTCTTTCCCTTCATCATTTGATCTATGTTCACATCAGGCAGCATGGCTTTCAACTTACTATCAATTCATGTTCAATTGATGTTGTTATTCTTTCCTCTTTAATTTGCTTGAACTGAATCTTGTGATCGTATTTTGAAGTTATTCTGCCTCTATTGCAAGTTGTGATTTGCAATTGCAGCTTGTGTAGAGGGTGTATCGTGTCTAGTCTTTGTATCCAATTGAAAAGAAAAGCGGATTTAGTTCTCCAATTGAAGTTCAGAATTGGCTTTCAACTTTGTTTCCCATCTTTCCAGTTTGCCCTGAGGTTTAGATTGGACTGTAGTTCTGTCCAATCATATTGATTACTGATTTTAAGCTTCAATGTGTTTATGTTGTCAAATGGTGATAAGTTAGTGATGAGTGCTATTACTGTTTATAGTTTGTTTGGTGGAAGTTCATTCGTACTGAAATTAGTCGAAAATTTGATTTGTTTAGTACTTTTCATGTTTAATATTTGGCATTGATTGATTTTGTTTGAGTGTGTTTGCACATGCAGTATTGTATCTTGTGTGTGTATTATTTTAATTTTGCCGCATTGGTGTCATCTTATATTGTATACTGTCTGTCTCCCTTTTCAAAATCGACCAAGACACTTTGTGCTTTAAAATGAGCCTTCTAATGGCAGCCCACTTAATCCCCCTCCCCAAACCTCTGGAATTATAAGATAGGATGATCATGATTGATGTTTATTTAATTCCCCTCTCAGCTGCCATCATATCATCTCTATTTTCCATATCCAATATAAGCCCCTTAACCTTATTGGCATCTTCCCCATAAGTCAAGCCCATTTCCTTTAAAAGAGCACATTGTAGCTCTATTGGGTCCTGTTGTATTGAAGGCATGGAATCAGTTTTTGAAACTGAGTTTGAGTCCACAGCTGGTTCCTTAAACTGTTGGGCCTTTCCATTACTTCTCAACACCTCCTTTCTTCTCACATAAACCTTTGTGGCAGAATAAGTTGGGCCACTTATCCGCTGGCCCACTTCCTCACTTGCTACCTTTAAGTCATATTGACCAAAGGGAACATTGACCCTGTTTTTCTTCTTTATATTCGAATTGCTGCTATGAGGCAGAATTACCTCAAGAGGCAAATCCTTCTCCTTATCCCCCTCTATGGCTATTTCTGATATGCAACCAATTTTAGATCTGTTGATAAGGTAGTTCTATCACAAGCATGACTAAGCAAGAGTGAATATAGAAGAAATTAACATGACTAAGCATAATCACAAGCTCCCAGAAATGCAAAAGTGAATATAGAAGAAAGTCAGCAAGTAATTTGAGTATAAGAGTCCAAACTAGATAGAGGGAAGGAAATGGATGCAGGACAGAATCAAATATATTATTTATAATGTCATTTAGCCTTTTTTATTTAATTTGCTAAACACTAAATTATGCTGCCATACTATTTTCAGATTCCATTAGGAGCGATTTTAGACATTGTTGATCCTGTGGTCATTGTTGTTTCAAAATTCAAACTGGTCCTGCGGTCATTGCTAGAAAGTCAATTGTGCTGAAGCCTCGAACTCAGGTATTTATATCTTTGATTCGAAAACTAATTTGAAATTGTTGTTGTATGCATTACTGGTATATTTGTAACTTATGCTATGCCTGTCTACATGACCTTTCTTTCATTGGACTAATATGTTCATGCCTCTCTACATGACCTTTCTTTCATTGGACTGATATCTTTGAAGTATTTACTGTGATTTAAACTCTCAGAACTTGTTCATTGTTAGTGTTCAATGTTTTTGTAATTTTATATGCTGCCCTTCTCTATATATATGTTGTGACTGCCACTCCCCTTCTCTCTGTCTTGTATTATCTTTTTTTTTATCAGCAAAATTATAATTTGTATTAATAACTGTGAGTACCAGAGGTACTAAATATACAAGGTAGAAACCAGCAGACTAGCAGAACCATAGGTCCTACGAATCAGGTGCCAATCTAAATAGAATACAATAACCTTGCACTACTACCCTAATCAAAAAATGTTGTTGATAAATTACTAGACCAATAGTTGTAGGGCTGGGCAAAGCCTTTCTCCAGCTATCTTCTCCGCAAATTCCCTTTAGTTGGGATTCTATCTTTGATCAATTGCCAAGCAAATGTTGTTGGTTTTAAAGGGATTTTGAGCTGCCATAGGTCCTTTAAAGCCTCATCCACAGTCTGATATGTTGCTCCTTCTAGTAGCATACAGTATGCGCTCCTTGTAGAAAACTGGCCATTAGGTTCTGGTTTCCCAACCCAGCAGTCTGATGTCCAACGATCAATATGACCCCGCGAGATATCATCCAAGAAATTGGCTGCCGCTTGCACCTCATTGTCAAAAAGGTGTCTTCTCCATTCAAGCTTCCGTTCCCAAACATTTGCAGAGTGACATCCCATATCCTGAATAAGCTTCTGCTGTTGACAGGATATGTTATACAATCTGGGATATGTTATCTTTAATAAGATTCAAGCTTGTTAAGCTCAGCTTCTAACTTTTGGACCATTTTAACAGTGCATTGCTTCGTGTGCATCTTCAACACACACACAAACACACACACACACACACACACACATACACAGCCACACACCCACACACACACACAGCCACACACACACACACACACAGTGGAAGAAGATTGATGGTTTGTATCCAGATTTCGGGAAAGAGCCACGAAATCTTAGACTTGGACTAGCCAGTGATGGAATGAATCCATATGGCACTTTAAGCACTCAACACAGTTCATGGCCCGTTCTGCTAGTAATTTACAATTTTCCTCCTTGGTTGTGCATGAAGCGAAAATACATGATGTTGTCTATGATGATATCGGGCCCAAGACAGCCAGGAAATGACATTGATGTGTATCTAAGTCTATTGGTTGAAGATCTGATAAAGTTGTGGGACGAGGGGGTTGTAGTGTTTGATGTGTTTCGCAAGGAGACCTTTGAAATGCGTGCAATGCTTTTTTGTACCATTAATGACTTTCCAGCATATGGGAATCTCAGCGGTTACAGTGTTAAGGGTCATCATGCATGCCCCATCTGTGAAGAAAACACAAGTTACATACAACTTAAACATGGCAGAAAAACAGTGTACAATAGGCATCGCCGCTTTCTAACACCCAATCATCCTTACAGACGACTGAAAAAAGCTTTTAATGGAAGTCAAGAGCATGATATTGCACCGATACCGTTGACTGGTGAGCAGGTATATCAGCGGGTTCGACACCTGAATACTGTATTTGGGAAGATCCAAAAGAAGCATAAAAGTCAAAGTTGCATATGGAAGAAGAGGTCCATTTTCTTTGATCTTCCGTACTGGTGTGATCTTGACGCTAGACATTATATTGATGTTATGCATGTGGAGAAAAATGTTTGTGACAGTGTGATTGGGACGCTCCTTAACATTCAAGGCAAGACGAAGGATGGCTTGAATACCCGTCAAGATCTAGCCGATATGGGTATACGATCACAGTTGCATCCAATGTTTGATGGATAGAAAATTTACTTGCCCCCAGCCTGCCATACTTTGTCCAAGAAGGAGAAGATAAGTTTTTGTCAGTGTCTTCGTCAGGTGAAGGTTCCACAAGGATACTCTTCAAATATTAAGAGCCTTGTGTAGTTGAAGGAGCTTAAGCTTGTAGGGTTAAAGTCTCACGATTGTCACGTGCTCATGCAACAATTGTTAGCCGTGGCTATACGAGACATCTTGCCAAACAAAGTCAGGTTAGCGATAACTCGCCTGTGCTTTTTCTTCCATGCTATATGTAGCAAAGTCATTGATCCAGTCATGTTTGATGAGTTGGAAAATGAGGCCGCAATTATACTGTGCCAGTTGGAGATGTATTTTCCCCCTGCTTTCTTTGACATAATGATTCACTTGATTGTGCATCTGGCCAGAGAAATCAAATGTTGTGGTCCTGTTTATCTATGGTGGATGTACCAGGTTGAGCGATACATGAAGATCTTAAAAGGGTATACAAAGAATCTATATCGTCCAGAAGCATCTATTGTTGAGAGGTACATTGCAGAAGAAGCCATTGAATTTTGTTCAGAATACTTAGAGAAGGCTAAACTTGTTGGCCTTCCTGAGTCTCGGCATGATGACAGAGTGGGTGGTAAGGGTTCAAGAGGACTGCATGTGATCACTCCAAGTGTAGAAGATTTGTTACAAGCTCACTTGTATGTCTTGAACAACAGTAATGAAGTTTTGCCATACATAGTTAAGCATGAAGCTTTAGTCAAATAGAATAATCCGAAAATGTCAAAGAATTAGGTGTTGAAAAAGCATAACAAGACTTTCTGTGATTGGTTTAAAGATACAATCTTTGCAGATGAGAATGCTTCAGAAATATTAAGAAAGCTAGCAGATGGGCCTAAAACAAATGTTATAACCTGGCAAGGATACGACATAAACAGGTATTCATTTTACACAAAAGCACAAGATGACAAAAGTACAATGCAGAACAGCGGGGTCACCCTAAGGGCTGAATCTCAACACTTTGCAAGTGTCAATGACGCCAATCCCTGTGTAGCTTCCATCCCTTACTTTGGGTTCATTAATGAAATTTGGGAGCTTAACTATGTCAAATTTACGGTATGTGTTTTCAAATGTAAATGGGTTGACAGCAACACCGGTGTGCGCACCGATGATATAGGATTTACGCTGGTAGACCTAAAGAAACTTGGTTACCACAATGACCCTTTCATCATGGCAGAACAAGCTAGACAAGTATTTTACGTGCAAGACCCTTGTGATGAAAGGTGGTGCATGGTTCTGTAGGGCAAAACAGTTGGTGTTAATGTAGAAGATGATGATTCATACATGGACACCTATGTTAGTCCTTTGACCGCTCAAATCACTCGTAACATTGTCGGCGAAGAAGAAGCTGACGACGTTCATGCTAATCGAAATGATCATGATGAAGGAGAATTGATTAACATCGTCTAATGTAATTTTCTACAGAGACAAAGGTCACCAAAGCAAGTAAGTGACAGCTACATTTTTCTCTGATTGAGGCATCGGTTTTTTGTTTTAGATGGTATCCTTAGGACTTCATACAACTCATGTTTGTCGCCAGTTTCATCATCCACCACCCTTTTCTTCTCTATCTTCTCACGTTTATTGTTGTTAAACCCATATTTATGCTTTTTTCCCTTCATGTCTTGTTTTATCACAACTTTAGTTGAATCTCCTATCTTCAGCACAGTTGAATCTCCTGTCTTATTCTCCAATGACACACTTTGATGGCATGTATCTCTTTTCTTCGTATATTCTAGTGCTTCAGCTTCAGAATGCATAAAGCAATCAGAATTTTCCAGTGATCACCAAAGGCTTCTGCATCAACATTGACACTCTCCACCCTCTTTGGTTTATGCTTCTGCGCTGCATTCCGTGCTTCCTCGTTATAAATCTTAGCTTTATTAGAGGTTGCACTAGAACGACCAGCACCAATCTGTGCTTCTTCCTCGTCTACCAGCTCAATATCTTTCCTTTCAACTTTTGTTTTGTAAATTACAGTGTAGTTTTACAAAAGCAAAGGTGAAACGAAAGATATTGAGCTGGTAGAGGAGGAACAGGCACAGATTGGTACTGATCCTTCTAGTGAGACCTCCAATAAATCTGAGAATTATAAGGGGGAAACACGGAATGCAACACAGAAGCATAAACCAAAGAAGGTAGAGAGTGTCAATGCTGATGCAGAAGCCTTTGGTGATCACTGGAAAATTCTGATTGCTCTATGCATTCTGAAGCTGAACCACTAGAACATACGAAGAAAAGAGATACAGGCCATCAAAATGTGTCATTGGAGAATAAGACAGGAGATTCAACTGTGCTGAAGATAGGAAATTCGGCTAAAGTTGTGATAAAACAAGACATGAAGGGAAGAAGGCATAAATATGGGTTTAACAACAACAAACGTGAGAAGGCAGAGAAGAAAAGGGTGGTGGATGATGAAACTGGCGACAAACATCAGCTGGATGAAGTCCTATGAAGATCCTCCTCATTCTCAAAGAGGGGAACGAGCAACAATTTGAAGGTTGTACATTCAGGAACTAAAGAATTCAAAATAGCTAGTAATAAGAGGGATTTGTTTTTGGGATTTTCTGAGCACCAAGAGCGGCTACGCAAGAAGCTTGCACTTGAGGAGGGAAGGATATTTGCAGCTAATGAACAACTTTCTTAACTATTTGCCCTTCAGATTTTACTATTTCTTTTTGCTAATGTGTAAATATAAATAGTATAAGGCTATGGCGTAAAAACATGGTCTATATTTACTTCTAAGATTGTTAGGGGTCAAAAAGACCATGTCCATAAGCCATAGCCTTATACTATTTATATTTACATATTAGCAAAAAGGAATAGTAAAATCTGAAGGACAAATAGTTAAGAAAGTTGTTCATTAGCTGCAAATATCTGTCCCTCCACAATTGCAAGCTTCTTGCGTAGTCGCTCTTGGTGCTCAGAAAATCCCAAAAACAAATCCCTCTTATTACTAGCTATTTTAAATTCTTTAGTTCCTGAATGTACAACCTTCAAATTGTTGCTCGTTCCCCTCTTTGTTTTCTGCAAAAAAGAAAATCAATATCAAAGAAAACATGGATGAAGTCCTAAGGATGCCATGTACATGTGTATTTCTGAAGATATAGTATTTATATTCCATCAAGCATACATTGACTGTTGATTACATGTAATAGACTTTTTATAACATGGTTGCCCCAAATCACAATTAAAAAGCACAACTACCAATCTTTCGAAGTCCTTTGGTTAATTTGTCTTGTCTCCTTCTGTGGTGGGGTTTTGTTTAATAATATTATACTTTTGCCTTCCAAAAAAAACTTATGACTGATCCTCTTTTCATTAATCCTATTTTGTATGTTATTGTATAAAAGATCATGGGTTCTCCACCTGCCTCCACTCCTCCTCTTCCTCCTCCTCCTCGTACTTCGGATGCATCGGCTTTGCCATCTGCCGTGAAGCGGACACGCAAAGCCTCACGTCTACGATCGTTGTCCACTAGACCACCTGGTGCTAAGAGACCAGCGGTGCATTTGATCCTTCTACCGGGAAGGCCGACGGTCCCCACAGGAAGAAATTACGAACATATTTGGGGATTGTGGCACGTGATAAGGTGGACATCACCTACGAGAACTGGAAGGAGGTCCCTACTGCTCAGAAGGACCTGATTTGGGAGGATATTCAGGTATTTCTCTTTTCTTATTTGATTTTGTTTAATTAATAGCCAAAAAATACATTATTGTAACAAATAAACTTTATTTAATGTTGTCAGGCGGAATTTGATATCCCAGAGGCTTTTGACAGTAGGATGAAAAGGAAGTTACTACAGACCGTGGGGGAGAGATGGAGGCAGTTTAAATCAAACCTCACGAGGAAATGGGCCCTTGCAGCTGATCAGGACGGTGTCGAGGACACTGTCTATGAGAAATACAGCATCAGCAAGGAAAAGTGGGCCCAGTTTTGCCAGACTCGCAGAGACCCTTCTTGGGAGGTATGTTCCTTGCCATTTAAGTTGTTTTTCATATTAAACATGATGTTGTTATACTTCATTCTACCCATTTCAAACATTATTGTTTAATTTTTTCAGGATGTGCGCATCAAGGCGCAGGCCATCCAGAAGCAGAATACTGCCCCCCATGTTTTGTCTCGTGTGGGTTATGATTATTTGGAGCAGAAGCTCCTAGCTTAGAAGACGAAGAAGAAGCTGGAGGAAGCTGCACAATCAGGAAGCGTTGATGGCGTCATCGACCCTCCATCCCCGGTCAGACGCCACGTGAAGTTGAAGATTGCCCGCATGAAGAAGATAGGGGAGATGACGACTGAGGCCGCAAAGGAAATCGCTGAGAAGATTGTAAGTCATTTTCAACTAACCATTACAATTATGTTTCAATATTTTGAGAATGCCATGTACCACTATGTGTTTTTTGTGCAGGATTCGTTTGAGGAGCAGGCCACACAGGGATCGTTCGTCCCCCATGGACGTCAGGATGTTCTCGCCGCTACTATTGGACGTCCAGAGCACCCTGGACGTGTCCGTGCTGCTGGAGCCGGTGTCACCATCAAGCAATACTTTGGATCGGCTCCACGGACGTCCCGCAGCGCTTCCTCCCTGCCTCCTGACGAATTACAGCAGCTGACCAAGTAGATCAGGGACCAGCTAGAGGAGTCTATCACAGGGAAAGTGACGAGGCAAGTCATGGCATCCTTCAGCCAGCTTCAGTCGCAGATGCAATCTCAGGGACTTGCAATGCCTCCTAAGCCTCTGGTTGGTCCCTCCAGTCCTCGAGTGAGCACAAAGGGGAGTTGTGTTGATCCCTCAGGAAACGATCCTGAGACAGGTGACTCTGACAGGTGCGGCTTGTACATAGAAGCAAATCCTGCCCGCCTGGTTGCCATGGGGAGAGTTTATGAGGGATCCACTGTTGTTCATAACACTCCTTTTTTGCCTGGCCAAGTAAAGGTGAGTGTGGAGGAGGTTACAGATGCAAATGCTCCAGTTCCTGTACCCACTGATGAGGTTTCCTTAGTGGGGCAGACACTTCACACCTTCCTTGCTTGGCCGACACATCTGGTCAAGTTTTTATCACAGCAGGTACTTATTGTCCTTACTATATGTTTCTTCTTTTTAAATTAATTCATTAAGCGTGCCTCAAATTAGGCTATTTAATTTTGTTTCATGAACAGGTAGCTGTGTCTCCGCCAAAACCACCTCTGAAGCCCGATCTGGAGGTCGATGATCTGCTTTATCTGATGACATTGACCATCCCAGAGCTTTTCTTGAGGCCTTATCAGGTTAGATGGGATGCCACCATGTTCGGGGTCGTTAATCCAGATTTCCCCCTCTACATAAAGCACGAAGATCTCTCCGAAATCGCACACGGTGGTCAATGTCTCAGCATATCAGTGTTACAGTTGTGGATTCTGTAAGTCTTTATATAAAAGGCTTTTAATTACCTAAGTTATGGCTTTCAATTCATAAATATTTAACTTTGACTTAACATAAACAGGCATCTCACTGAAACATGTATGCGAGTGGGGAATTCTGATATCTATGGATTCCTCGAGCCACAGTCCATTCAGAGGTCTGGGCAATCGCAGTTTGAGTCTGAAAGTTACATAAAGAGTTGGATGCAGAGTTCACAACGCGATGTCTACCTTGGAGCCTACCTAAATGGGTAAGTCACAAAATAACTAAATTTAATTAATGTTTACTAATGTACTAACCTATTTTAGGTTCCACTGCAGCGGACACTGGTAGATGGTGGTCATCCTGCCCAAGGAACACCTAGTTGTCTGGTTTTGTTCATTGCATAACAGGCCAGACAACTACCTTAAGGGGATTATTAATAGGTTAGTTTTCTTTTCAATACATTTGCATTGTAATACCTCAACGTACAACACCAGTTTTTAATTGTTACTCATATGGAACAGTGCTATCAAGGGTCTTGATGATGCTCCACAGCCTAAATCAAAGGCTTCTGCTAGGTGGATTGTCGTCAAGGTACGTCATTTACATAAAACTTCCACTTATATATATTTCTTTATGTGTCTGTACACTAGTTGTTTAATTAATATCCAAATTTCATTATGTATTTAGTGTAATAGACAAAAAGGAAGTACTGAGTGCGGCTACTATGTGATGCACTGGATGTCCACCATCATTTTAGGAACTTTTAGAAATAATTGGGAAGCGGTAAGTTTATTTCAAACAAAATCGATTTATTTATAATTTGTATTACATTATTAAATTATTATGATTTATTTCATCATGCAGTATTTTAATGATCTTAGACCATTGGAGCCAGAGAGATTAAAAGCATTGCAGATCCAGTGGGCACAGTTTTTTCTCCGAGTTAGAGATCAGGCCTAGGATTTAGGGACATTATCTTTAGCTTTAGTTTACTTTGGTTTAACATTTTTTACATTTTCTATGTAACATGAACATTGAATTCATTTGATGATTGTTCTTTATGATAAATCAATTATTTGATGTTTATTATCATTAAAACTGCTTGAAAGCAGAATAAAATGTTTATTTGCTGTGAATTGGGTCTCCTGAAATTGTATTTGACAGGTACAATTTTGGGTTTATTGTAAAAACAGAAAGTATATATAAAAAAAATACTTGAAAACAACATCGGTTATTAACAAAAACCGATGTTAATATCATAAACAATATCGATTATTTACAAAAACCGATGCGATATGAACCTTAATATCAGTTGTAATAGAAAACCGATGTTAACGTTTGTATATTAACATCGGTTATTTGTGTATAACCGATGTCAGCGTTTGTATTTTAACATCGGTTATCTGTAGATAACCGATGTCAACTCTTGTACATTAATATCGATTAGTTATAAATAACCGATGTGAACATTTGAATATTAACATCGGTTATGTACACATAACCGATGTTATACACAAAGAACTACACCAAATAAGTGTATGCATCATCAACGTTGACATCGATTTTCTAACAAAACCGATGTTAATGGAATATATTAACATCGGTTATCGTAGGAAACCGATGTTAATGTATTACATTAACATCGGTTTTTCTAAAAAAACCGATGTTAACATCGGTTTTACTGGAAAACCGATGTCAACGTTCATCATGCGTACACTTTTTTTGCTGTTGTACAATGTGTTTAACATCGGGTATTTAGAGAACCGATGTTGTCACATACATGTTAACATCAGTTCTCCAAAACCGATGTTAACATTGATACATTCAACATCGACACTTTCAACATCGATTTTAGAACCGATGTAGAATGTTATAAATAATCGATGTTGAAAGTGTAAAGTGCTAGTGTTGTGCATGGGAAGGAAGGGGGTATTGTAAGGTAAATTTGTCCTTTCATTATTATTGGGGGTGCAAGAAGTAAAAGCCCCTCTAAGAAAGAGTCAATGATTTAGTAGGGGAAAAAAACAAGTCTTTAAGCCCAACCTAGGATTTTAATCCAATGTTATATTTACTACTATCTCTGGTCCTATATGTAAGAAACATTGACCAATAAAATTGATTAGATTGGTTAATTTTATTGCAAGTCTACCCATGACATTAATGATTTAAGTGATGGTTATTTTCAAAAGATAATTTTCCAAACTAATGTATATATCTTGTTTTGTTGATAACTTAATAAATGCATCAAGTTTCATGGGAAAATAAATGTCCAGATATCAATAATAGATCTCGTAATTAATTAGGGATAAAAATAAAATTTAAATTAAAGTAGTCATATATTTCTTATAATTAGAAGTAAAAAAATATTATTTTTTTATTTCTTATATATAGGACCAGATGTAATAATATACAACATCCAATAAAATGCGAATATATAAGGTGGGTTAGGCGGTTAATGAAGAAGGAAAGAGAAAAAAGATCATAGATTTAGTCCTCTAACTAATAAAAATAACTAATTAATAATTAATATTTATCAATTAATATTTATCAAGGAAAGAGAAAAAAGATCATGGGATTTTCACTTTGGCACTTTAAGACGCTTAGGCTTCAATTCACATGCAATGATCATGAATATGCTGGCATATTAAGTTTTTTGGATGAACCTGTGTTATTTAGTCATGGTTGAACCACACTACTAGTGTTACCACTTTTAATTTCTTAATTAATTCAGTAGTTGAATACAGAAAAGAAAAATATATCATTCATAACTATATGTTGATTTGGTCGACAATTTTACATGAAAAGCAAAAGGGGCTAGATCCAAAGGCTTGAATTCCCATGGACAAAAATCCTGGCATGGTATACCATCCTTTAATTTCTTCTCCAGTAACGTAATTCCTCTTGTGCTTGGAGCCAGATGTCACAAACCGGTGTCATAAAACTCTATTGAATAACAAATATGATAAATATTAACAAGTATTCTTAGTTCATTGATATAATGATTAAAAAGTTTAAAGTAAATTTTTTTTAATTAAAAGACATAAAATTACGTGCTATGATCTTTTTAATTTTTTGTTATGACTTACATCATAAATATCATCTCTTTTAAAAATTTTAATCATTATATCAATCTTACTTTAATAATGAATACAGAAGTTATTGTGTTCTACAAACAAGGGTCTCTTTAATAGGTCTCGGTAATATTGTGTTCTACATCACAATAATGAATACAGAAGTTATCCGATAGCCTTTGTATTAAATGCTAGGCAATATTATTACATACAATCATGCTTGATGGTATCAATAGAATATTATAGTATAGATATATGTGGTTATGAAGCACGTTGCTCATCCAATAATCCAAAAAGCAGAGTAATTAAAGATGCTTTGTTTCTAGTGGTTTCAACTTTCAACTACTCTGGCCGTACAACCTTTTAGGGGTTTAATGATGAGTAGTACTGTGGTTGAGCCAATTAATGCCAAATTGTTGGCATAATTAATATTTGTGTTGATTGGAAGTGTCGGTGATGAGACAGCTAGAAGAAGAGACGAATCCTGATGATGCTGCATTTGGTTGCAATGGCCTTGGGACAATGCTACTACCATTGCTGCAAAGTTGCCAAGCCAAGTTGGAAATTTTTTGCAAAGGAACATTTCTTATTCTGTCCACCATGGCCTTCTCCTGACAGTAATACATGATTTAACATTAGAAAAATGTTTTCAATGATATCTCTTCAATAACTATTGTAAAATTGACTTTGGTTTGAAAGCATCCTAAGATTGGCATGTTTTATGCATGAATTTCTGTAAAAAAAAAAAAAAAAAAAAAAAAGACTAGCAAGTTTTAAGTATGTTACAAACCTTGAATATTTTTTACCATTCGTACAAATCAATCATTGATATATATAAAAAGAGTTAGGCATTCAAATGTCTCAACAGGAAGTTTTGCTAAATAACTTTTTTTTTAGAATTAAAAAAACACTTTTTTAGAATATAAATTAATTATGTTTTTAATCCTTATAAATTAAATATTCAACTTTTTGGGTTTATTTCCTAATAATTTTTTTATTTATTATTAACTGAGATTAAAACAAAATTCATTAATTTATCATGGAACAAAGAAACAAAATCACTAAATTATCAAGGATAAAAAAATTAAAAAAAATAAAATTATTATTTTATTAGGAATACAACACCAAATAAAAATTTATTAGTTAGCAAATGAAAAAAATCAAATATTTATTAGGTATAAAAATATATTTAAGTCTAAATTTAATAGTTTAATAATTAAATAATTATTATCTTTCATGATTGTGCGAACCAAATTTTAAATAAATCTAAGTACATGTAATTTTTATAATAAATATTTTTTTAATCTACAAAATATAATTAATCAAATGTGACAAAAAAAATTTAAAAAAAGATCAATCTCTTAAATAAAATCTTAATACTTTTAGGGATTAGTCCTTAACTTTCGCGGTTGAAGAATACCCTGGTTCACACCAAAAAAATCAAATGTGACAAATACTTAATTTACTTATTTTGTTATTTCTAAGTAACCGTTGAAATAATGAAATATCAATAATTTTAAACTTTCCCTTGTATAGTTAATGAACTGATAATATAAAAGAGTTTTTACAATATCATCCAATAGCATATTACCGTATGTAATAAGTTAGTTAGTTGAGTTTTTTATTAGTTAGTGGTTACCTTAAAAGCCATTTTTGCCCTCATTTCTAATGGTTGACAGTAAATAATTAGTTTTCCATGCCAATGATAATGCATACAAATTAAACTCTTTAATTAGCAAAACATTTTATACTCACAAAAAGATTAAATAGGGATAGTATATTAATATGACTTGTTCCTATACAAGGAAGGAAAAAATATCCGCCCATAAAAGATATTGCAACTAGAAGGAAAGCAAAGAGTAGTACCATTGTTCCTCTTTCCTTGGGTATCTTACAAGCCAATGAAGCCATACATCCAAAGGAATACCCTCCACTATAGTCATTCTTCAATCTTTTAGAAGATGGAGAAATTCCTAGGCTCAAATCAAGATTATGGCTAGTGCCTGCTTCAATTGTATCAGGAAGTATATTCATATAATAATTATTATTGAGTCAATGTTTTCAATCACACATGATAATACAGATAAGAAACAATTATGTAAGAAAAACAAAAACAAAGCAGCAAAAGAAATTGAGTAAGCACCAAGGGAATCAAACTCTACTGGTTTAAGAGAATGTGAGAGTGTTGTAAACAATCTAATACTAATACTATGTTGAATTCCTATCAATAAAAAAAAAAAGGAGCAAAACAAAATGTACACATCATTTGTTCATACCTGCCATGCTCGAATTCGCAATTATTTCTCCCTTATAGGAACAGGGCTTAAAACTTGCGTCCACTTTTCCATCATCACACTTGATGGATGAGTTGGGATAAAATCTGCACGCAGAAAATATAAAATGAAAATCTGTTGGATTTAACTCCTTGTATCATATTATATAACTATATATAGATATATATGGTAGGACAATAAATTCATTATATATCCCAACAAGAACTATTGGAGCTTTCGCTGTTGGATAAGCCTGTCAGGGGCACACAAATCCGTAGAACGTATCATGGTAGGATAAAAAAAAAAAGGAATTGTGTTTGTACTTGATCTTTATATATAACAACTTTTTCACAATATTAAGAAAAAGAAAAAAAGAGAGAAATGTATGATATATAAGAGGAGTAGTGTGATTGTGATGGAGAGATAGAGAAAAAAAAAATTGCAAAAAAAAAAACTGTATGTAGATTGTATTTGTCGGGCAAAAAAGGTAATGCAATGCCTAATCAAATAGGATAAAAATTAGCAATATAATTATCTAAATAACAAGACACTACTAGTGATGTATTCAAATTTCTTTCAATATTCATACCAAACAAATGAATAAATACAATGGGTATAGGCACAATGAATAACAAATGTAATATATACTACAATAAAAAGAACAACAAAGTCCTCTTGTTGAAGTAGTTTCATTGTTATTGAGTATTTTACTGACTGTGCCTATAATGTAAGTACACACCACTTTCCTCTTACAGGAATTACTCACATGTCACATTAGACATCAAGACCGGCTTAACTCTAAGTAAAACCTAATCTATATTTTAAGAGAATTTTTTTCATTAAATGAAAAAGTTATATATTAGAACTTTATATATATATATATATATATATATATATATATATATATATATATATTTAACATTTCTTATTTTATTAAAATTAAAAGTAAAAATCTTTTTGGTGTTAAACCTAAAGCTTAAGTTTTATTTGTTTTATTGTTTAAGTTGATATTGAATATAAAATATGAAAACTCAAATATATTTAAAATTTTTAATAAATGATCAAATTTTATTTTAAATCTCTAACAAAAAAATTTGTTGTTTTAAATCGATGTATTAAAATTTTTGTTTTAAATCTTCGTCGTTAGTTATATGATAGCGTAACATCATCATAATCGATTAATGATATTTAAAAAATTAGTTTGTAAGATGATAGTTATTACTTACTTAACTAATGTTAGATACTCAAAACAAAAATTTTCGATATATCAAGAATTTAAAACAACAAAAAAATTTATTAAAAACCCAAAATAAAATTTTATCATTTATTAGGACTTTCAATATATATAAGCCAAATATGAATAAAATTTGAACAAGGCATAAATGCTTGAAATAGTAGTTCTCACGTCTTGCCAATAAATGGTGCCCTTCGTGGTTCTCCTTGAGCATCTTTGCGAAGGGCTAATGCACCTTTGTATGTTGAACTTCTCGAGCTTCCATTGATTTGTCGACGAAGTAAGAGCACAAACTCTTCCTTACTCAAACCTCTCATCTGCATCCCAATTAAATTATCATGAATTAAATTGTGACACAAAATTCAAATAAACTGATTTCCATATCTAATATTTCGGTTCAATACCTGCTTCAAATCCTCCTCATAATCACTTAAACTAAAGTTTATATCAGCCTCTACTCCACGAAACTTTATTGCAGCCCTATCATATGCTCTGTGAAGAGAACAATATCAAGTTTGTGAACAAGTGTTACATATAAAAACAAAAAGAAAAAAAGTTGAACACAATGTAGCTTCAGTCAAAGGTATTTATAGCCCTAACCTTGCAGCAGCTTGAGCAGTGTCAAATCCACCTACAAAAATAAAATTAGGCTAATTCAGCCACAAATGTACTTATTCATAAAAAAATAAAAAAAAATCACCACAGAAATAGCTTCTAACCAATAATTGAATCAAAATTATTCAAAACAGCACCAACCGATTAAATCAAATATTCACTTACCCAAATAGACCTGCTTCCCACAATCCCTGCATTCAATAAAAGCAAAAACTCAATGATGTCAACCCAGACCAGACCACCAAACAACTAATTATGACAGCAAGGACAATAATTAAGATTACTGCATTCATGGTTTTAAGTTATGGTTGCATGGTAGTTAGCAAAATTCTAGGCAAAATGTGACTGCAATTATGGTCACTGCGTGGTTTCAGTAGACCCCAAAATCCATCACATCAACAATTGCAAAGGTTTTGAAAAACCATAAGCAACCACAATTGTGGCCACAATGTCAAGGTTTTTGGGATCTTTGCCATCACATTGCGACCGCAATCACAACTACATCTACTACATTTGTCTGTAATATTCTACAATATTAAGGATTGTGACAACAATTTAAAATCTTGGTAATTACATACCACAATTTAAAACCTTAACCACATCTATTGATTTTCATCTTATACTAGAAATTGAACATCATAAACCATACCAAATATGAGACTCCCATCTACCAGTCCTGCGGTAGAAGGTGACACCCCGGTACTGCGAGCTGCGAGACCTTGGTCCTCTCCTATTTTTCCTCACATGAGGTAGCTTCTGCTGTAAGGTTCTGAGTCCATTTTGTCCATCAGGCTCTGGTAAGCACAAGTTCAAGCATTGAGTCTTCCCCCACAGCCCCAATTTGAAATCAGGCACTCTAGCTCCATTATCAGCAGCAGCAGCAGCAGTCACAGGGAAAAGGGTCCTTGTCACTATCTCTGCCTCCTTATTGACCCTTTCAGTGGCAGCATCAAACTCTGACTTATCCCTCTCTTTCTTCAGTATGTCAAAAATCAAGGGAGAGGAATTGTTTGAGGAATCATCCTCTGCAGGATTCCACACAGAGGAGTTGGCGGTTCTTGAAGCTGAGATTTCAGGTGGGAAACTTTGCAGCTGCAATCCCTTTTGATCACAGCTTGAATCAGCATCAGCATCACCATGGTTGATGTCCACATTGAGATCAAACATAGCCATGTCTTGGGAAAGCTCTCTTCTAATTTAATCAGCTTACCCTTTTGGAAGAGTATCATGTACTTCCTTCTGCAGTGAAGTCAAAGTACAATGAAACTCAAACTAGGAGAGAGAGAGAGGGAAAAAGGACTTTTAAAGGTTGAGCATAGCAGAGGAAGATAGAAGAATGAGTTGGTGAGGGTAAAAGAGTATCTGTCAGAAGAACAAATAGACTGAAATTAAGGTAGAGGAAGATCAGGGAGAAAACAGTGGAGAAAGATAAGAAAGAACAGGAGCTTCTTCCAGAATCAGAGGGAATAAGGCACAAACAAGAGCATGGTTGAGACTGACACAGAGATGTGATTGGCCTCAAAAGCAAAGATATTGTGAAGTGTTAACTGTTTGGACTGATACACACACATGCCCTTTATCTTTGGATAGAGGGGTAAGGACAAAGGAGACATAATATCAATATCATCATGATTTCACCCCTTTGTGTTTCAATGTTACACCATATATATATATATATATATATATATATATATATATATATATATATATATAAGAGGATGAACCTCAGTTAAAGAATTTCTAACAACTCACTTTTTAACTAACTAAACTAAAATTCCTTGGTATTATACCTATCTTTTGCAGTTGAATAATTCTATTAATGCTCTTATTCAATTGCTCGATAATTTTAAATAAAGAAAATATTAAATCTTTTTTACTTTTTTAAGATAGTGAATATGTTTCGTTTTGATTTATTAATTTTTATATAAAGTAATAGGTGATTAAAAACAAGAGAATGTTTTAGGAGAATATAACGTGGCTTTATAATCCTGTAACTTCATAAGCAATTTGATAAATATTTTTTCTTCTTATTTCGCATAATTTTAATGGTTCATTTAGTGTTTCTCTTCAACAAGATTAATGCATTTAATTTAAAATAACATAATAGATACGACTGGAAATATATTGAAAGATCTTGAGCCTAACCTGGTCAGATACCCTCCTCGCAAGGAGTGTGCAACAGAATTAGCTTGCAACAGAATTAACTTGTCTCTTACTACAGTCACTTTAAAAAATTTGGCTTCTGTAAAAGTATTTTCTTACACTCTGTTGTAATATTTTCTTTTTTTTTTCTCAATCCTTTGCGTTATCAGAAAAAAAATATATTGAGACTAATTTGAAATTTGGTGAAAGATGAATAAAATTTAATAAAAAATTATTTTTACAAGAATCAAATTTAGATAATACACAAACGCTCTAACCTTAATTTTAACATATTAACTTTTTATGTTCAATCACTTAGGTATTAGTTATTTAAGTATTATCTTACACCAAAACAATTGACTTTATTTTCAACCATTTTACAATCCGACTCCAAAATTACCTGATTAAAGCCCAGGTCAACCATCTATCTTAGAGCCTTGATTAAACCCAAAACCTACCCTTCCAGAATTGGTCTACTAGTATTACTCCATTCAGTCACAGCCAAAACAAACGCACATGTATGGTCTCTACAGCACAATCCCACTGTTTCTCTTCAACTTTGGTTGTATATTGTAACAGCCTCCCATGGTTTCTTTTAAATAAATAAATAAAATAAGATTAGATCCTTGAAACTTATTATATAAAAGGAACTTTAATCCTGAGTAATAAAAATATTTTTGTTCATTTTTCTTTAACTCTCAAGAACTCTAACAGAGTAACCAGAGAAGAAACTCTAGAGAACATCAGAAATGCCACCATTACTAATAGAGAACACTTAGCGACTATCTCGGTATAAGGGATGAGTTACTCACACTTGAGAATTAGAATAAACATGTGTAGGGATCCCTAGAGGATCAATTTTTGAGTTGTTTTGGGTTGTTTTATGAAATTAAATTATGTTTTTATGTTTTTGTGTTTTTAATCGCCGATTCATTATGTTTGACAGACCAATTGGTATCCCAATGCGAATATATTGTGAAATTGATGTGTTCCTATATTGAGTGTGAATTTAAGAAATTGGGGTTCTTTATAATTAGCATAAAGGTAGTTATTTTCTTTATACTTGATGTATTGGCCTTTTAATTTTGTTGTTTTATTTTTCTTTCTAAAATTTTTGACGTCACATTGTATACACGTACACATATTGACATTTTTATTTCACAAGCTTTGTTTTTCTTCTTCCGATCACTTCTATCATGAAATGCATAGGAGAAGTGCTCATTAGATAATTGAATTAATTAAAGCTATTTGAAGAAATTGACTAAAATTTTATTTACATTATAATTAGACATTTACCGGACGTTCATGACTTCGCTGAAATATGTTTATACATATTTTTCATGTAAATCAATATGCGTATATAAATTTTTTATTTGTTATATATGTATCCTATATTTTTATCTAATGATACGTTTGTTATTATTTTATATATACATCCTCACGAAAAGATACAAAAAAAGTTGTCATTGGGTGGAGAATTCCCATCCACTTGCTGTCTCGTTCGCTGCCTCCAGTCATAATTATGCTATTGGCCCAGTTGGAGTTCTGACTATAGCTGCAATCTATCCCATTTTGGGGAGAAGTGTACCGCAGTGGAGTTAGTAAACAGAATTAGCGGACCCAAACAATAGAGCTCATTCGAGATATTGATATGTTTCTTACTTTTATATATATATATATATATATATATATATATATATATATATATAGTTAATACGTTTAATCACTCAAACCATATATATACGTATAATTACTTTTATATATATATATATATATAGTATTATATGTATTCGTATAGTGGTGGTGAGTATACATATTTGTTATATGTAAATATATTTATAAGTTTAGAAGATAGATGTATTTTATTATTATAATTATGTTTATTTATTTGTTAAGTATATTTTGTAGTTAGTTAATTTGTGAGATGTTAAATTATGAATATGAGATATAATTGTGAATAAGTGTGTGATTAATATTTGATGTGATATTATTTGTGTTGTAAGTTGTGAACTATATAATAATTCGACTTGTGTTTTCCTTAAAAAAATTGTTGATGCACGAAGTGTTAAAAGAAAAATGTAAGGTTTCACATTAGGAACCTGACGTGTTAAATTGTAGTGCAATGTGTTAAATGTGTTTGAAACATAAGTGTGAAGTCGTGGGTATTGTATAATTCATGAATAGTGTCTACGTGAAAAAATTGTTTTAGGGGTTGGACCTGAATCAGGAAGGTGAGGCCCTAACGAATTCTTCGTAGTATATGCCTTGAGGGTAAAGACACCCGGTTTAAGTGCTCCTTTAAGCCTATGTTGATCCTATGTGGTTAGAGCATTCTCGTAAAACAGAGTGACTCTGACCGGTCACCTTAAGATTTTACTTAGTGAGAGTGACCTGACATACCCATTGTGTGGTGTGTCTTGTTATGCATTCCTAAGCGCCCTAGCGTGGTTTTTCACTAACATGTTACCACATTGCATATAGGCTTGAGTCTTAGTATAATTGTTGCATAACGCGTGTGAATTGTGTTATGATGAAATTGATGAGTGTTGTTAAGTCTTGACTCGAGTGTGTGATTCATGTGTAATATGATTGATGATTGAAATACGAATTTTAAATGATATAGTATTGAAGTAACGTGGATTGAATTAAATTGAGTTATGTTATAAATAATTGTATAATGTATTTTGCTTATGTTTTTTTTATCCGTATTTTATTTAGAAATGTGATAACTCACTCCCGGTGTGTGTTTGTGTTTGGGCTTATTGCCATTTTGTTTCAGGTGAGCCAATATATGATGAGTTCCATGCTAGAGATGGAGAGACTTAGCGTGTGACAGGAAATACTTTGATAAATGTGACATCGAGGCATAGGTTTTTATTTCATATGTTATAATTCCATGAATGATATAGTTGTTTTATGTTTTCTGCTCTAGTGTGATTTCTTTTCACTCAGAATGGGTGGCCTTGTTTTGAGCCGGGATAATTTTATCATTTATTCGAACAAGTTCTATTATGATTTCACTAAGTGGATGTGAACCTTTTACCCTTTTGAATTGTTTTTATTTAAATTTGTTTTAAAACTTTTAATTAATTTCACATGGTTTTTCCTTTTGTTATTAGTTTATATTTGTGTGGGGAAGAGGGTGTCACATTTAGTGGTATCAGAGCAGGTCGGACCTTTCGGCCATGTGTGTTATGAGCTTTCTATGTTTCATTGTGTACTCTAATGTATTGTGTGTTTTGTTTTGTTTTGTTCAGAAGTGTACTCTATTGTGTTGGTATATTTCTCAAAGTTTTGCTTCTTGCGTGAAATAAGAAGTAATGGCTGGGAGAAATGAGCGAGAACAACTTCTTACCGAGGCCCTGAATAACTTGGCACAAGTTATGGCCAATCAGGGAGGTGGTGGAGGAGCAGCCGTGTTCCATGGTTTAGATCGTTTTCAGAGGAATAACCACCTACCTTCAAGGGGGGTTATGATCCTGAGGGTGCTAAGGCTTGGCTGAGGGAAATTGAGAAGATCTTTCGGGTGATAGAGTGTCAGGACCAATAGAAGGTGTTGTTTACTACTCACATGCTGGCAGATGAGGCGAAGTACTGGTGGGAGAACACTCGCCCACGTCTGGAGGGAGCAGGTGGTGTCATTGTCCCATGGGGGACTTTCAGACGGACTTTTTTAAACAAGTATTTTCTAGAAGACGTGAAGAACAAGAAGGAGATGGAGTTCCTCGAGCTGAAATAGGGGAGCATGATGGTGGCAGAGTATGCAACTAGGTTTGAGAACCTGGTAAGGTATTTTCCACATTATCAGGGGGAAGTTGGGGAGAGGTCCAAATGTGTGAAGTTTATTAATGGCCTCCTACCAGAAGTGAAGATGATGGTGAATTATCATGGTATCGATAATAGCTGACCTACATGTGTAGGATCTTTGATGAGGATCAACTAGAGAAGGTCACATTTTATAGGAATGCTAATGTTAGTCATGGGAAAGAGAAGAACCTTGTGACTCACAATCGTGCTAAGCCGTATTCTGTCCCTCCTGGGCAATATGGCAACCACTTTGGGGGACAGAAGACCAGCGAAGGACTTCACCCAGCTGGTGGGAGTTCCCAGCTAGTTAACAAGGTGTCTTAGCCTGCTGGTAGAGGTGGTGGTGGTGGTGGTGCTCCTGCCATTGTTTCTACACCACTCAGGTGTGGGAAGTGTGGTCGGCTTGGGCATATTGCTTGTGAGTGCACAGATAGAGAGGTGACTTTCTTTAACTGTCTAGGTAAGGGCCACCTCACTACCAGTTGCCCATATTCGAGGAAGAAAAAGAGGAGTGGAAGTTTGAATAACAAAAGTGGACAATCGAGGACCACGGGGAGTGTGTTTTCTCTTAATGGTGTTGATGCCGCATAGTTCGAAGATCTCATCCAAGGTATGTGTTTCATAAGTCAAGTCCCCTTGATTGTGTTGAATGATTCAGGTGCGACACATTCATTTATTTCTCGTGTTTGTGTTGAAAAACTTGCCTTGTGTGAAATCCTCTACCCCGACATACATATAAATAAGTAAAACATATAAAAATACTGATAAACAAATTCACATAGGTAAAAGGTTCACATTCACTTCATTATTACCAAATAAAACTTACTAAAAACATATTCGGCTCAGAACAATGTCATTAAAGTTTACAAAAGAAATTTTGTTAAATCAGTGAGGTAAAATAAAATAAAATAACATCATGCAATTAAAATAAAAACTCATCCTCAATGTCATGTCCTATTAGAGCATTGTGTCCCAACATCCTCTAGCACGAGGTTCTTTAAAGTCATCCACCTAGTCATCTGCTCCCACGAACACAAGGTTCAACATCATCACAAGATTTAAACACAAATAACACACAGAGAGTGAGTTGTCACATTTCTAAAAAAATACAAATAAACAAATACATAATTAAAATAAATTATGGAAGTATTTATAACATAGCTCAACTTAATACAATCCACATCACTTCACCGCTTTATCATTTAAAATTCATTTTTCAATCACCAATCACATTACACATGAATCACACACTCGGGTCAAGATGTAATAACACTAATCAATTTCATAATAAACAATTAGCAATCATTATGCAACAATTATACTAAGACTCAAACCTATATGCAATGTGGTACCATGTCAATGAAAAACCACCCCGGGGCGCATAGGAGTACATAACAAGACACACCACACAATGGGTATGTCGGGTCACTCTCACCAAGTAAAATCATAAGGTGACCAGTCAAGATCACTCTATTTTGTGAGAATGCTCCAACCACATGGGATCAACATAGGCTTAAAGGAGCACTCAAATCGAGTGTCTTTACCCCCAAGGCCTAGACTCCGAAGAATCCATTAGGGCCTCACCTTCTTGATTTAGGTCCAACCCCTAAAATAATTTTTGCATGCAGGCACTGTTCATGAATTATACAATGCCCACAACTTCACACTTATGTTTCATACACATTTAACATATTGCACTAGAATTTAACACTTCAAGTTCCTAACTTGGAACCCTACATTTTTCTTTTAACACTTCACACATCAACATTTTTTTTTCAAGAAAAACACCAGTTGGGTTATTGTATAATTCACAACTCACAATATAAGTATTGTTACATCAAGTGTTAACCACACACTTATTCCCAACCAAATTTCATAATAAACAATTTTAACATATCACAACGTCACAATCCACCATCACATGTTTATGTGTATCTCACAAATGAATGCATGTTCAACTTTGCACTTATACTCAATCCCAATAACAATGTTATGATCCCAAAGCAGTATGTTATCTCACAATTCATCACATATTCAATTTATCCCTTAGACACAATTTTAATCACAATTTCATAATCTCAATATAAGAATTTATTGTGCCAATCTAACAAATCTTCTCCAAAGTACAAACAATATATAAAAAAATGCTTCTCAGAACATGGGGAGTAAAACACCTCAAACAATTTCACACAATCATATCAAAATCAATGAATCAAAATTCTAGGTTAAAAACATGAAAACACCAAGAGCATTCAGTTTTGTCAACCAATTCACATCAGAACATCAATTGGTCCATCAGATACAACATCGTATTTATAATCATAAAGGAAAAATTATAATTTAAAAAACATCCCAAAATAAACCTCAATTTGATCCTTTAAGGATTCTTACACATGTTCATTCTAACCCCAATTGTGATAAATCCAACTCTTACCTCTAAGCGGGCTCACGTGTGTTGTTCGGCAGTGATAGCGGTGTCTCTAGCAGTTCCCTAAGATTCCTCAAGTTTTCCCTCTATTTTCTCTATTAGGGTTTCCAAGCGTTAGATAGAAGGGGAAGAGATTGTAGCCTCCATTTTACTGTCAACATGCGAGACTAATTTCTCTCTGCAAAAACATTAATTTGCAAATCCCAACGGTGGGAGTCAACATGGGTTCCTAAGGTGGTGTCCAAATTTCCCGATGATCCAACGGTTGACGATTCTGGGATCGTAGTTTTACCGGGACAGGTTTTGGGTGTCTGCGGGAAAAGAGAAAACTCAATGCGAGGGACATTTCTTCCACCACAGACATTATCTCAAAAATCCCAATGGGGTGTGTGTGTGTGTGCAAAAATAAGTTCTGAACCACGAGTTCAAATTTCACGATGATCCAACGGTTAGCGAGTTCGGGATCGTCATTTTACTGAGATAGGTTTGAGTGTATACGGGAAAAAAGAGGGTTTTGGGAAAGGAAAAAGGGAAAACGGTTTTGAAAGGAAAAGAGAGCGTAAAGACGTATTTGTAAATGTAAAGAGTGACCTATTACATCTCTGTTTATATCTAGGGTACTCTGGGCCTTTTATTTAGTCTATTTATTTATTTATTTATTTCATAAAAATGAACTCTATTTTATTTCCTATCATATGAATAAATAAAATATCCTTTTTATTTTCCTTGAAACCATTATTTTAATAAAGTTATTTCTCCTTATTTATTTAATTATAAAAACCTCATCATTTTTGTAAAACTCTATTTATTTTAAATAAAAATTCTTTTTAATTTATTTTACAAAAAATGGGGTGTTACACCTTGCATGTGTCTTCTTTGAAATTTGACTTGATGATGGATACACCAGTAGAAGCATATTTAATATGAAGTTTTGATGATGTCATAAGATAAGCGCTTCTCAAGATTTATCCAAATAAAGAACTCAAAAATTCAAGATAAATGATGAAGTTAGTCCCTAGAATCTTAGAAAGCATTATTTAATTGATGATGCTAAGGTTTGGCCAAAGGAATTTTTCCAAGTGCATTTTATGATTTTAAAAAGATAATATTTTCTCTCTGGTAATCGATTACTAGAGGATGTAATCGATTACCAGTGGCCAAATTGATTTGTTAAATAGTTTTTACAAATTTTGAATTTGAATTCAAAAGCCTGCAATTGATTACACAAAGTATGTAATCGGTTACCAGAATTTGAAACTGTTTTTAACAGCTATTAGAAATTTGAATTCAAATTTTAAAACCTGTAATCAATTACAACATTTATGTAATCGATTACCAGTATGGAATTTTGAAAAATAACTCTCAAGAGTCACATCTGTTCAAAAGATTTTGAATGGCCATCAAAAGCCTATAAATAGGTGACTTGGGACACGAAATTCCTTAGTGTTTTTCTGAACAAATTGTCTTATCCTCTCAATACCAAATTATCACATAACACTCAAAAAGAATTCCTTAGCCAAAACACTTGCAAATTCAATAAGAAATCTTGAGTGATCTTCAATTGTAATATCTTTCTCTTAAAGAGAGAATTCTTCTTTTTCATCTTATTCAAAGAGATTGATTAAGGGACTGAGGGTCTCTTAAGTTGTAAGGAATTCTGAATACAAGGGAAGGGTTATCCCTGTGTGGTTCAGACTTTGTAAAAGACATTTTACAAGATAGTGGAAATCTTAAGCGGGTTGCTTGGGGATTGGACGTAGGCACAGGGCGTGGGAACCAATATAAAACTAAGATTGCATTCTCTCTTCCCTTAAACTTCTTTTATTTATTGTTATTTATCTTTTGCATTAAAGAATTTTACTTTGAATTGTCATTTTAGTAATTCAAATTAAGGGTCCATTAATAATTCAAAAAGAGAGTTAAAATTTTAATTGGGGAGTAGTCTTTGATATATTAATTCAACCCCCTCCTTTTCTTAAGATATCTGAGGCCACTTGTTTAACAACACCTGCTAGTAGGCTTGTTTTAACTTCTGATGTGTGCATGCAATGTCCTGTCTTAATTTTTGATAGACAGTTTCTGATTGATTTGGTTGTTTTATCTTTGAGTCAAATTGATGTTATTCTTGGTATGGACTGGTTATCTTCCAACCAAGTCTTATTAAACTATTTTGAGAAATATGTTGTCTTTCCTAGGTCTGGTGTGAGTGAAGGTGATATGTTTTTTTCTGCTAACAAAGTTGAGGCATCTTTGAAGAAGGATGCACAGGTATACATGATCTTAGCTAGTACGAGTGCCAAGACCAAAACCCCTATAAGGGATATACCATTGGTGAGAGAGTTTTTGAAGGTGTTTGAGGAGGTGTCTGGATTACCACCTGAGAGAGAGGTTAAGTTCTCTGTAGACCTAGTGCCTGGTACTGGACCTATATCCATAGTACCTTATAGGATGCTGCCTATAGAGTGGAGCGAGCTTAAGAAATAGTTAGAGGAGCTCTTGGAGAAATAGTTTGTGAGGTCTAGTGTGTCACCCTGGGGAGCGCCGATGTTGTTAGTTAAAAAGAATGATGGGACTATGAGGCTATGTGTAGACTATCGTCAACTGAACAAGGTGACAATTAAGAATAGGTACCCTTTGCCTATGATAGATGACCTGATGGACGAATTAGTAGGGGCTTGTGTGTTCAGTAAGATAGATCTCAAGTCTGGTTACCACCAGATTAGAGTGAAGCCTGAGGATATTCCGAAGACTTCCTTTAGGACCTGATACGACCATTATGAGTACTTGGTTATGCCTTTTGGTGTGACCAACACCCCTGGTGTGTTCATGGACTACATGAATAGGATCTTTCATCCCTACCTAGATAGTTTTGTAGTGGTCTTCATAGATGATATCTTGGTGTATTCCAAGACTAGAGAGGAACATGAAGAGCATCTGAGGGTTGTGTTTCAAACCCTCAAGGATAACAGACTGAATGCTAAGTTTTCCAAATGTGAGATTTGGCTAAAGGAGGTGACCTTTCTAGGGCACGTTATATCCAAGGGAGGGATAATAGTAGATCCTTCCAAGGTAAAGGCAGTGATGAGTTGGGAGAGTCCTAAGTCAGTGTTTGAGATTAGGAGTTTCCTTGGTTTAGCAGGTTGCTACCGTAGGTTCATAGAGGATTTTTCTAAGTTAGCCTTACCTTTGACCTAGCTTACTCGTAAGGGTCAAGCTTTTGTGTGGAATGCCCAGTGTGAGAGTATTTTTTGTACCCTTAAGGAAAGGTTAACCACTGCACCAGTTTTAGTGTTACCTGACCCGAGCGAACCCTTTGTGATGTACTGTGATGCATCCAAGATAGGTTTGGGTGGAGTACTTATGCAATAGGGACAGGTAGTGGCCTATGCTTCTCGATAGCTCAAGATTCTTGAAAGGAATTATCCCACACACGATCTCGAGTTAGTAGTCATAGTTTTTGCTCTTAAGCATTGGAGGCATTACCTTTATGGATCTAAATTTGAGGTGTTTAGTGACCATAAGAGTCTTAGATATCTGTTTGATCAAAGAGAGCTTAACATGAGGCACAAGAGATGGTTAGAGTTCCTTAAGGATTACAATTTTGAGCTTATCTATCACCCAGGTAAAGTTAATGTAGTAGTTGATGCCTTGAGTAGGAAATCCATTCAGGTGTTTGCTTTGATGGTTAGAGAATTAGACCTCTTAGAGCAATTTAGAGACATGAGTTTAGCATGTGATATCACCTCTGGTAGCATTAAGTTGGGTATGTTGAGAGTCACTAGTGAACTCTTGAGCGAGATCTGTGAGGGTCAGAAGTCTAACCCATTCTAGTCAGCCTAGTTAGAGTCCATAACTGTTGGGAGAGAGAGTAGTTTTAGGGTGGGGCCCGATGGAGTCTTAAGATTCCAGGATAGAATGTGTGTTCCTAGTGTACCCAAGCTTAGGAGAGCGATCTTAGAGGAGGGCCACAGAAGTAGTCTGAGTATCCACCCGAGAGCAATTGAGATGTACTAGGACCTTAGGAAGATGTTTTGGTGGCCGGGTATGAAGAAAAAGGTTAATGAGTTTGTCCTTGCGTGCCTAGTGTGTCAGAAAGCTAAGATATAACACCAGAATCCTTCGGGGAAGTTGCAACCTTTAGAGATACCTGAGTGGAAGTGGGATAACATCTCTATGGATTTCATGGTCGGGTTACCTAGGACCCCTAAGGTTTAGATTCCATTTGGGTTATCGTGGACAAGTTGACAAAATTTGCTCACTTCATCCCAATAACATCAGATATTCCTATGAGAGGTTGACTAGCTTGTACATCAGTGAGATAGTTAGACTACACAGTGTTCCTTCTAGCATAGTCTCTGATAGAGATCCCAGATTTACCTCTAGATTTTGGGAGAGTCTTCATAAAGCCTTGGGGACCAAACTTAGGTTGAGTTCTACTTACCACCCATAGACTGACGGTCAGACCGATCGCACCATCCAATCCTTAGAGGACCTCTTGAGAGCCTGTGTGTTAGAGCAAAGGGGTAGCTGGGATAGTTTCTTACCCTTGATAGAATTTACATACAACAATAGTTTTCACTCCAGTATAGGTATGGCACCTTATGAGGCATTGTATGGTAAGAGATGTAGGACACCTCTATGTTGGGTAGATCTCGGTGAGAGCATTGCCTTAGGACCTGAGGTGGTTCAATAGACCACTAAAAAGATCAAGTTGATCCAGGAGAGGATGAGAATAGCCTAAAGTAGGCAGAAGAGCTACCATGATAGGAGAAGAAAGGACATTGAATTTGTTGTAGGTGATCATGTATTCCTAAGAGTCACTCCGTGAACTGGGGTTGGTAGGGCGTTGAAGTCCTGTAAGCTCACACCTAGATTCATTGGTCCCTTTGAAATCCTAAATCTTTTGGATCGAGTGGCCTCAGAATAATTAAGAAGGGGGGGTTGAATTAATTATTCCCAAACCTTTACTAATTAAAAATTTACTCTTCTAAGGCTTTTACTTATGTTGTTAAGAGAATAAGGAGTAGAAGAGAAAATTAACAGAAAGTAAAAGCGGAAATTAAATGCACAACGGAAATTAAAAGAGTAGGGAAGAAGGAGACAAACACACAAGAGTTTTTATACTGGTTTGGCAACAACCCGTGCCTACATCTAGTCCCCAAGCGACCTGCGGTCCTTGAGATTTCTTTCAACCTTGTAAAAATCCTTTTACAAGCAAAGATCCACAAGGGATGTACCCTCCCTTGTTCTCTTTGAACCTAGTGGATGTACCCTCCACTAGAACTGATCCACAAGAGATGTACCCTCTCTTGTTCTCAGTCAAACCCAAGTAGATGTACCCTCTACTTGTACCACAAAGGATGTACCCTCCAATGTGTTAAGACAAAGATCTCAGGCGGTTAAACCTTTGATACTTTGTGAATGGGGATATAAAAGAATTCTCAGGCGGCTAGTCCTTTGAACACTTTTTTATAAGGGAATGGGAAGAATCAAAAGAATTCTCAGACTGTGTCGTTTTGAATTCTTTGACAAGGGAGAAGGGAGACACAAAAGAATTCAGGCGGTTAGTCCTTCGTTGTTTTGGAAGAGGGAGAAGAGAGACACAAAAAGAATTCAGGCGGTTAGTCCATGGCGAATTCTTTTTGGCAAAGGGAGAAGAGATGAAAAAAATGAATAGCACAAGTTTTCAAGGTTTAGAAAACCAGAAAACTTTGGAAAGCTTTTGGCACAAAGAAGAAGAAGAAGTTCAAAGAGATTCAAGGCTTGTAAAAGATTGTATAAGATTGATTGGAAAAGTATATTGAAAAGCAAATCAAAGCCTTGCTTTTATAGACTCTTCATGTCTGGCCAAAAGGTCCATTTAGAAGAGTTATAACTTTTAGAAAAACTTAAAACCAATTTGAAAAAGTCAAAAACCAGTTGAAGGGTTACATCTTTTGATTTATTCAGAAACAATCACTAGTAATCGATTACCAAATCAGTGTAATCGATTACACAAGGGTTTTATGTGAATGGATGTGACTCTTCACATTTGAATTTGAATTTCAATGTTCAAAGGCACTGGTAATCGATTACCAAAACATTGTAATCGATTACAACTTTTTGAAATTAATTGGAATGTTGTAAATTCAGTTTGAAAACTTTTGCAAATCCATTTTGCTACTGGTAATCGATTACCAGAGAGTAAAAACTCTTTGGTAAACATGTTTTGAGAAAAATCCATGTGCTACTCAATTTTTGAGAAAACCTTTTCATACTTATCTTGATTAAGCCTTCTCTTGATTCTTGAATCTTGAGTCTTGAATCTTGATCTCTTGAATCTTGATTCTTGAAATCTTGAATCTTGAATCTTGATTCTTGAAATCAACTTTCCTCTTGAATCTTGAAGTGTTCTTGATTCTATCTGGAATATCTTGAACTCATCCTTTGATTGACCTTTGAGCTTTTTGTCATCACCTTTGTCATCATCTTTTGTTATCATCTTTGTTATCATCAAAACATCTTTGAATCACTCTTGATTCATCATGAAGCTTTGCTTCTACAAAAGCGTGTTGGTCCAGTTGCGTATCAGGTGGCCTTGCCACCATCTCTCACAAATCTCCATAGTGTCTTCTATATCTCTCAGCTTAGAAAATATGTTCACGATCCATCGCATGTGATCAAGTTGGACAATGTCCAAGTGAAAGAGAACTTGACATATGAAACACTGCCACTAAGGATCGATGACCGTATGGTTAAGCAACTAAGGGGGAAGGATATTCCCTTGGTCAAAGTGGTATGGGGGAGTGCTTTGATTGAGGATGCCACCTGGGAACTAGAGGGTCAGATGCGTGACACATATCCTACCTTGTTCGATACCGGTAAATTTCAGGGGTGAAACTTCTATTAAGGGGGATGGAATTGTAACAACCGTCCCTTGGTTTCTTTTAAATAAATAAAATAAGATTAGGTCATTGGAACTCACAATATAAAGGAACTTTAACCCTAAGTAGCTTTGTAAAAACATTTTTGTTCCTTTTTCTCTGACTCTCCAGAGCCCTAACAAAGCAACCGGAGGAGGAGCTCTAGAGAGCACCAGAAACGTCAACATTGCTAACAAAGAACGCTTGAGCGACTACCTCAAGGTAAGGGATGAGTTACTCACGCTTGAGGATTAGAATGAACATGTGTAGGGATCCTAAGAGGATCAATTTTTGAATTATTTTGGGTTGTTTATGAAATTCAATTATATTTTTATGTTTTTAATTGCCGATTGATTGTGTTTGACGGACCAATTGGTGTCCCGATAAGAATTTGTTGTGAAATTGATGTGTTCAAGAAATTGAGATTCTTTATAATTAGCATAAAAATTGTGGCAATGATTTTTTTTTATACTTGATATATTGGCCTTTTAATCTTGTTGATTTATTTTTCTTCTTTCTAAAATTTTCGACGCTGCATTGTATACACATACACATATTGACACTTTTATTTCACAAGCTTTATTTTTCTTCTTCCGTGTATGTGACTTTTCATCATGAAATGCATAGGTGCAGTGGTTATTAGATAATTGAATTAACTAAAGCTATTTGAAGGAATTGATTAAAGCTTTATTCACATTTATAATTAGACATTTACTGGATGTCCATGGCTTCGTTGAAATATGTTTAGGATATAGGTATACATGTTTTCCATGTAAATCAATATAAGTATATAAATTTTGGATTTGTTATATATGTATACTATATATTTATCCAATGATATGTTTGATATTATTGTTATTAATTTATATATTTAGCCACACAAAAAAATACCAAAAGGCTGTCATTGGGTGGAGAATTCTCATCCACTTGCTGTCTCATTCGGTCATAATTATGCTATTGGCCCAATTGGAGTTCTAACTATAGCTGCAATCTATCCCATTTTGGGGAGAAGTGTACTCCAGTGGAGTTGGTAAACAAAATTACCAGACCAAAACAATAGAGCTCATTGGAGATATTGATACGTTTCTTACTTTTATATATTTACTAGTCAATAACCCGTGCATACGCACGGGTCACTCGATTAACCAAACTTCAAAGGTTGATGTTTATGTGAATTTGAAATCCATGCATATGTATGAGTCACTTGATTGAGAGGCTTCAAAGGTTGATGTTTATGCCAATTTAAAACGTTGATTAAGGAAACTTGATGTTCATGCAAAATAATTATTTCAGATCACAAAATTAACAAACTATATTAGGACGAATCTCATAAGGCTCAAACATAATAAACAAAATAAATGTTTGAAACCAAAAGGGTTAAAAAGTAAAAAGAAAGTGTAATTAAATTGAGAATTGAAATTTCAAATAAGTCAAAAACTTTTTTTATAAATATATGACATCATCTCAATTATAATATAAATTACTCCATATTTACATTTGTCAGGTCACATAACAATTGTTAATTTACACTTAAACACTTGAATTTCAAGCACCTCAACAGTGACCACACTATTTCCTTCTAAAGTGTCAAATAGATAATTTTTATATAATTACTCGTTATTGTATATGTCTGATTTAAAAAATAAAACATAAAAAAGGATATATAATAAGTTGAAAAGTTAATAAGATAAAAAATAAACACACTTGCTAAAGTTAAATCAACAACACATAATAATAATAATAATAATAATAATAATAATAATAATAATAATAATAATAATAATAACAAAATTAATTAATTAATTAATTAAATACAAAAAGAGAAAGTAAGGAAAATTTCTAATTTTCATTGCACTACCGACGTGATTTGTCTCCCGTGTGAATCTCAGCATTAAAGTTGGTAGAGTATTTTCAATTACAATAAATAAGAAATTCAGAGTATAATTTGTTTTCACCCATAAATATAAAGAGAAATAACTAAAATACACAGAAAATCAAAAATATATTATGTAAATAAAAATGCAGGAAACAATCACCAAGATAAAAATAGAAACATTATTAAAAGGTGATTTAAAAAATAAAACATCAAAAAGGATATATAATAAGTTGAAAAGTTAATAAGATAAAAAATAAACACACTTGCTAAAGTTAAATCAACAACACATGATGATAATAATAATAATAATAATAATAATAATAATAATAATAATAATAATAATAATAATAATAATAATAATAATAATAATAATAATAATAACAAAATAAATTAATTAATTAATTAAATACAAAAAAAGAAAGTAAGGAAAATTTCTAATTTTCATTGCAGTACCGACATGATTTGTCTTGCGTGTAAATCTCAGCATTAAAGTTGGTAGAGTATTTTCAATTACAATAAATAAAAAATTCATAGTATAATTTGTTTTCACCCATAAATATAAAGAGAAATAAACTAAAATACACAGAAAATCAAAAATATATTATGTAAATAAAAATGCAGGAAGCAATCAGCAAGATAAAAATAAAAACATTATTAAAAGGTGATTTAAAAAATAAAACATCAAAAATTGACATATAATAAGTTGAAAATTTAATAAGATAAAAAATAAATACACTTGCTAAAGTTAAATCAACAACACATAATAATAATAATAATAATAATAATAATAATAATAATAATAATAATAATAATAATAACAAAATAAATTAATTAATTAATTAGATACAAAAAGAGAAAGTAAGAAAAATTTCTAATTTTCATTGCACTACCGACGTGATGGGTCGCTTGATTAGTTCAATTATACTCACATTGTATATGTCTAATTTAAAAAATAAAACATCAAAAATGATATATAATAAGTTGGAGAGTTAATAAGATAAAAAATAAATACACTTGTTAAAGTTAAATCAACAACACATAATAATAATAATAATAATAATAATAATAATAATAATAATAATAATAATAATAACAACAACAACAACAACAAAATTAATTAATTAATTAATTAAATACAAAAAGAAAAAGTAGGGAAACTTTCCAATTTTCATTGCACAACCAATGTGATTTGTCTCCCGTGTGAACCTCAACCTTAAAGTTGTATAGGAAACATCAATTATGGGATTGACATACAAATATATAATTTTTTATATAATTACTCACCATTGTGTATGTCTGATTTAAATAACAAAACAGATATATAATAAGTTGGAAAGTTAATAAGATAAAAAATAAACGCACTTGCTAAAGTTAAATCAACAACACATAATAATAATAATAATAACAAAATTAATTAATTAATTAATTAAATACAAAAAGAGAAAGTAAGGAAACTTTTTAATTTTCATTGCACTACCCACGTGATTTATCTCCCGTGTGAATTTCAGCATTAAAGTTGGTATAAGAAACATCAATTATGCGTTGAAGGACCACAATAATAAATGTTAGAAACATTACTTAGCCTTAGTTACCACCACGACAACTTTAACTAACAAAGTACAATTTATGTACATCGTCATCAAGGTTTAGGTACAAATTTGAATGGGGCAAATACGAATAACTACGTACCTATAAAATGCAATTAAGTGTTGAAACATAAAAAGCTAAATATTAATAACTAAATAATTGTTCAACAACTAAATTAACAAAACATTGTTTGAAAATTTCAACAGTCCAGGTATGATGTGTGGATATATGTCTTGCTTTGCCACATGTTTGTTGGTCTAGTGGAGGAAAAAAATGTATGTCAAACTGGTAGCTATGATCAGAGGCAAAGAACTTGATTAGAGAGGAGTGTTGATGTCTAAATTATTGATGAATTCAAGCAAAACATGATTGAACTTTTTAAGTTTAAAATGATCAAAACCGTTTTCTTTGTTTTGATTTTTTAATTTAATGGTTGGTTTTTTTTTTTAATTCAAGCTAATCCAATAATAATAATAATAATAATAATAATAATAATAATAATAATAATAATAAATTACCCTTACATTTTCTATATTTTTTTAGTAAATTACAGTATTGCACCCGATACTCTTTTGTTATTCGATCTTACAAAAAATCCATTATTTTCTATGTCTAACACCTAGTATTCCTTCCTCCAAACGTAATTGATACTATTAACGAAAAGAAGACTTATTATTGCACTCGCACCTCTTTTTCGTTAATTTTATTAGTATTAGTATAGTATTTATATAAATATATAAATATATAAATAAATAAATATATATATATATATATATATATATTGTTATTTTTCACGATTTTAATGTTATTAATTGAATTTATATATAATATTTTATTTCATGATTTTTATTCGGCTGAATTAAATTTGATGAAATTATATTACAAAATATAAGTTTTTATTTGTGAAATACATTTTTTTTACCTACTCATATTTTTTTAATATATAATTATATAATATTAAAATAATTATTTTACCCCTCTCTTAATTGTTTGCATTTATAAATAATGTGTTGCTGTAAGAATTGTTCAATGCAAAATATGCATAAAAAAATAAAAGCAAAATAACAAAGGAAATTTTAAAGATACCGAAAGTAGCTACTAATGTAATGTAACATCAAATCAAATGGATTAAATATTGAATATTGTCCACACTCTGATATGATTTTAAGCCCAGCGCATGAGACCCCTGTAATAGCCTAACCAAGTTTGTTTTTTTCAAAGATCTGATTTTATAAAAAACCTAGATAAGTGGACTTAGAACGTATTGTTGCTATTAATTCAGCTTTTTTTTTTAAGATTAAAAAGTAAAATACTCAAAAAAGTATTAAAAAATTATCTGTATTTTTTTCAAAGTATTTTTTAATGAATAAAAGGAGTTGAATTCTTTCCATTTCTACTACAAAGGTTAACATTTGCTCTCTTTCTTTTTCCTTAATATGTTTTCCTACTGTCCAACAAAATATTTCCCACGTACACACGCATAATTTGGAAAAAATACAATTGTCAGACCATTTATGTTCTCATTGTTTTTTTTTATATCCCAAAAGAGATATGAAAAGAGACCAAAGAATTATGAGCATTTTGGAAGTGTTTTTTTTTAACTCATAAAATTATCATGTCATTTATCTTCTCATTTATTGATTTTCTTGTTTTTTCAAATTAAGAGTGATTAATATTTTTTTATTAAATATAAATTTAAGTGATTGTTACGCTTAAGAAAAATATTTTGTATTAAGGTTCATATTTGTAAACTAATCAAAGTTACTCGTGCATATACACGGATTGTTCCGCTTACCTTTTTTATCTTTTCTAATATCTCTTTAATAGGCTGATGTGCTGCAGTTACACACAAATTTTGCAGTATAAGGGCAAGCATCAAATATTGAATAATAGTAACATTAATTTCAAAGAATAAAGTAACAGGAAAAAGAACACCAGCAACCCGTCCAAGGTTTTTGAACATAAATTTTATCAAAAGAACTCAAGGTTATTACAAATGCAGCGTCTCTATTCTCTTCTTCAAGACATTTAAATCTGTATCTATGTTGGTGAATGTCCCTGTTGATTATTGATCATGGTTATTACAAATAATCAATTGAATAATGCAAAAGAAAACCTATTTAAAAAAAACACTATTGTATAGTATAATACATGAAAGAGAATAAGAGATTAAATAATGAAATTGAACTTTAATCATATGTGACCCTCATGGAAGTACCAATTTTTTGTGTATGCAAGTACTTATTTTGGATATTTCATCAGTCACCTAATTTATTTCCTATTTTGAATCTGAACAGCGA